>NW_027005235.1:71856-142157 GCF_036934945.1 Oncorhynchus masou masou
TGGAGCAGACTGGGGCAGACTGGAGCAGACTGGGGCAGACTGGGGCAGACTGGAGCAGACTGGGGCAGACTGGAGCAGACTGGGGCAGACTGGGGCAGTATGGGCAGACTGGAGCAGACTGGGGCAGACTGGAGCAGACTGGAGCAGACTGGAGCAGACTGGAGCAGACTGGGGCTGGAGCAGACTGGGGCAGACTGGAGCAGACTGGAGCAGCCTGGGGCAGACTGGGGCAGACTGGAGCAGACTGGAGCAGACTGGGGCAGACTGGAGCAGACTGGAGCAGACTGGAGCAGACTGGAGCAGACTGGAGCAGACTGGGGCAGACTGGGGCAGACTGGAGCAGACTGGAGCAGACTGGAGCAGTATGGAGCAGACTGGGGCAGACTGGGGCAGTATGGAGCAGACTGGAGCAGACTGGGGCAGTATGGAGCAGACTGGGGCAGACTGGGGCAGTATGGAGCAGACTGGAGCAGCAGTGTCAGAGACAGTTCCATTGTTCAAGCGGCAGCCAGGCACACGCCGCTGCTGCTGTCATCTGTGTGTGAGCCGAACACACAGCCAGTCGGAAACCCCCGCACGGTGTATATGATACCACTGAGATTCCCAAACGCCTGGCATGTGTACAGCTGTACGGGGGCTGTGTGTGTGTGTGGGCAGGGGGGCATAATCTGAAGCTGCCACTATTTGAGGGCCCGGGCGGAGGGCGGAATTCCCCAACATTCCGTTGTGTGTAGGGGGGGAGAAGATATGAATACCTATTCAACAACACAGTCAGGCATTTTCTAATGAAGCACAACATCATCTGAGCAGGGCTATCATAATGTACTCTAAGCAGGACACACAAGCCAAGTGTGTGTGTGGAGTGTGTGTGTGTGTACCAAGTGGGGCATTTGGGGTTTGGAAACTAGACCTGGAGGGGGGGGGGTTGAACTACAGCTATGAAGAATCTTAAACACATTGTGTCTCAGTATGCGGCACTGAGTGTTTTGTGCTCTTTGAGGTTGGTCCAGTTTCATTAGTTAAAAATAAATAATCGATTTTGGTTTCAATAAAATAAAAAAATCAACACGAAATCCATTATTAAATAATGACATAAAAATAAATGATTGGAGATTTTTAATGGAAATTCCATAGCCAAAAATAGTGAACATTCAATTGCCAAAACATTGAAATAATGTAACATTGAAATAATAATTGCTAAAATATTTCAGTTGTGTTGTGGATATTACTTTGTTTTTATTCAGTGAGATTATTAGTAAAATGGGGAATTGTACATTTTTCAAACACCTGAAACAACTTTACTGTAATCCACAACTTTACTGTAATCCACAACTTTACTGTAATCCACTACTTTACTGTAATCCAGAGCCATAATCATTATGCTTCATAATATGTGAAAAATATGTATTATTTTTCTGCATATTGAAGCATACCTCTGGAGCGGTCTCCTCCTGACTGATGGTTATTTTTTTAAGAAACTAAATATGCTTGATTTAAAAGAGTGAGTCTGTTTCAGTACATTTAGTTGCTTGCTTTTCTCTCAAGTCTACCAACCATGTCAGCTTAGTGGCTATTGGTATTACAGAGAAAAGGACACATCTGAGGGGGCACATGCCTGTGCTCCCAAAAGGGCTCCAAATCTCTGCAATGGATTATGGTTATTGTAGTTAATTACCACATTTCTGCGCTGAACTCGGTTCAATATTTGCTGAATGAAAATGCTGTGTCGATTTTACTCGTCCGTTTACTCCGCTACTTGAATCCTCTCTCTCTTTCTCTCTTCCCCCTCCCTTCCCCCTCCCTCACCCTCTTCTCTCTCCCTCCTCCCTCCCTCTCTCTCTCTCCCTCCCTCCCCCTCTTCTCTCTCCCTCCTCCCTCCCTCCCCTCCCTCCCTCCCTCCCTTGCTCCCACCCTCCCTCCCTCCCTCTCTCCCCTCTCTCTTCCCCCCTCTCTCCCACCCTCCCTCCCTCTCTCCCCCCCTCTCTCCCACCCTCCTTCTCTCTCTCTCCCAATTCAATTCAACCGGCTTTATTGGCATGGGAGACATCTGTTAACATTACCAAAGCAAGTGAAGTAGATAATAAACTAAAGTGAAATAAACAAAAACTATTACAGTGAACATCACACTTATAAAAGTTCCAAAAGAACAGAGTAATTTCAAATGTCATATTATGTCTATATACAGTGTTGTAATGATGTGCAAATAGTTAATGTACACAAGGGAAAATAAATAAGCATAAATATGGGTTGTATTTACAATGGTGTTTGTTCTTCACTGGTTGCCCTTTTCTCGTGGCAACAGGTCACAAATCTTGCTGCTGTGATGCAAACACTGTGGTATTTCACCCAGTAGATATGGGAGTTTATCAAAATTGGATTTGTTTTCTAATTCTCTGTGGGTCTGTGTAATCTGAGGGAAATATGTCTCTCTAATATGGTCATACATTGGACAGGAGGTTAGGAAGTGCAGCTCAGTTTCCACCTTATTTTGTGGGCAGTGAGCACATAGCCTGTCTTCTCTTGAGAGCCATGTCTGCCTACGGCGGCCTTTCTCAATAGCAAGGCTATGCTCACTGAGTCTGTACATAGTCAAACCTTTCCTTAAGTTTGGGTCAGTCACAGTGGTCAGGTATTCTGCCACTGTGTACTCTCTGTTTAGGGCCAAATAGCATTCTAGTTAGTTAATTATTTCCAATGTGTCATGTAATTATCTTTTTGTTTTGTCATGATTTGGTTGGGTTTAATTGTGTTGCTGTCCTGTGGCTCTGTACGGCCAGCATCTAGGCCTGTCATTTATCCATCCAGCATCTAGGCCTGTCATTTATCCATCCAGCATCTAGGCCTGTCATTTATCCATGACAACATCATCTAGGCCTGTCATTTATCCATCCAGCATCTAGGCCTGTCATTTATCCATCCTGCATCTAGGCCTGTCATTTATCCATGACAACATCATCTAGGCCTGTCATTTATCCATCCAGCATCTAGGCCTGTCATTTATCCATCCAGCATCTAGGCCTGTAATTTATCCATCCAGCATCTAGGCCTGTCATTTATCCATCCTGCATCTAGGCCTGTCATTTATCCATGACAACATCATCTAGGCCTGTCATTTATCCATCCAGCATCTAGGCCTGTCATTTATCCATCCAGCATCTCGGCCTGTCATTTATCCATCCAGCATCTCGGCCTGTCATTTATCCATCCAGCATCTAGGCCTGTCATTTATCCATCCAGCATCTAGGCCTGTCATTTATCCATCCAGCATCTAGTCCCGTCATTTATCCATCCAGCATCTAGGCCTGTCATTTATCCATGACAACATCATCTAGGCCTGTCATTTATCCATCCAGCATCTAGGCCTGTCATTTATCCATCCAGCATCTAGGCCTGTCATTTATCCATGACAACATCATCTAGGCCTGTCATTTATCCATCCAGCATCTAGGCCTGTCATTTATCCATCCAGCATCTAGGCCTGTCATTTATCCATCCAGCATCTAGGCCTGTCATTTATCCATCCAGCATCTAGCCTGTAATTTATCCATCCAGCATCTAGGCCTGTCATTTATCCATCCAGCATCTCGGCCTGTCATTTATCCATCCAGCATCTAGGCCTGTCATTTATCCATCCAGCATCTAGGCCTGTCATTTATCCATCCAGCATCTAGTCCCGTCATTTATCCATCCAGCATCTAGGCCTGTCATTTATCCATGACAACATCATCTAGGCCTGTCATTTATCCATCCAGCATCTAGGCCTGTCATTTATCCATCCTGCATCTAGGCCTGTCATTTATCCATGACAACATCATCTAGGCCTGTCATTTATCCATCCAGCATCTAGGCCTGTCATTTATCCATCCAGCATCTAGGCCTGTAATTTATCCATCCAGCATCTAGGCCTGTCATTTATCCATCCAGCATCTAGGCCTGTCATTTATCCATCCTGCATCTAGGCCTGTCATTTATCCATGACAACATCATCTAGGCCTGTCATTTATCCATCCTGCATCTATAAACCTGTAATTTATCCATCCAGCATCTAGGCCTGTCATTTATCCATCCAGCATCTAGTCCTAGTCCTTTATCCATCCTGCATCTATAAACCTGTCATTTATCCATCCAGCATCTCGGCCTGTCATTTATCCATCCAGCATCTAGGCCTGTCATTTATCCATCCTGCATCTAGGCCTGTCATTTATCCATCCAGCATCTAGGCATGTAATTTATCCATCCAGCATCTAGGCATGTAATTTATCCATCCAGCATCGAGTCCAGTCATTTATCCATCCAGCATCTAGGCCTGTCATTTATCCATCCAGCATCGAGTCCAGTCATTTATCCATCCAGCATCTAGGCCTGTCATTTATCCATTTAAAAACCAGCTGACATTTCTGCTGTCTTTGCACCATTAACATCAGGTCTGAGCCACTAATGAGGAAGGAGATTCAACATTCTCTCTTCTGCAGACAGTAACTAGTCCAAGCATTTGACTGGCTGTCATTTATCCATGACAAATCATCTAGGTGGCCAGTGCAAAGCTATTATCCATGAACCTCAGCATCGAGACCTAGTCCTTTATCCATCCTGCATCTATAAACCTGTCATTTATCCATCCAGCATCTAGGCCTGTCATTTATCCATCCAGCATCTAGGCCTGTCATTTATCCATCCAGCATCTAGGCCTGTCATTTATCCATCCAGCATCTAGGCCTGTCATTTATCCATCCAGCATCTAGGCCTGTCATTTATCCATCCAGCATCTAGGCCTGTCATTTATCCATGACAACATCATCTAGGCCTGTCATTTATCCATCCTGCATCTATAAACCTGTAATTTATCCATCCAGCATCTAGGCCTGTCATTTATCCATCCAGCATCTAGGCCTGTCATTTATCCATCCAGCATCTCGGCCTGTCATTTATCCATCCTGCATCTCGGCCTGTCATTTATCCATCCAGCATCTAGGCCTGTCATTTATCCATGACAACATCATCTAGGCCTGTCATTTATCCATGACAACATCATCTAGGCCTGTCATTTATCCATGACAGCATCATCAAGGTCATTTATCCATCCATCATCTAGGCCTGTCATTTATCCATGACATCGACATCATTTATCCTATCTAGGCCTGTCATTTATCCATTGACAACATGATCCAGGCATTTCTAGTCATTTGCATCCATTAACATCATCTGAGGCCTGTCATTTATCCATGACAACATCATCTAGGCCTGTCATTTATCCATGACAAAATCATCTAGGCCAAGCATTTACATGACAACATCATCTAAACATCATTTATCCATCCAGCATCTGAGGCCTGTCATTTATCCATGACAACATCAGGCCTGTCATTTATCCATGACAACATCATCTGGCCTGTCATTTATCCATGACAACATCAGGGCCTGTCATTTATCCATGACAACATCATCTAGGCCTGTCATTTATCCATGACAACATCATCTAGGCCTGTCATTTATCCATGACAACATCATCTAGGCCTGTCATTTATCCATGACAACATCATCTAGGCCTGTCATTTATCCATCCAGCATCTAGGCCTGTCATTTATCCATGACAACATCATCTAGGCCTGTCATTTATCCATGACAACATCATCTAGGCCTGTCATTTATCCATGACCATCATCTAGTCATTTATCCATGCCTAGCCTGTCATTTATCCATGACAACATCATCTAGGCCTGTCATTTATCCATGACAACATCATCTAGGCCTGTCATTTATCCATGACGACATCATCTAGGCCTGTCATTTATCCATGACGACATCATCTAGGCCTGTCATTTATCCATGACGACATCATCTAGGCCTGTCATTTATCCATGACAACATCATCTAGGCCTGTCATTTATCCATGACAACATCATCTAGGCCTGTCATTTATCCATGACAACATCATCTAGGCCTGTCATTTATCCATGACAACATCATCTAGGCCTGTCATTTATCCATGACAACATCATCTAGGCCTGTCATTTATCCATGACAACATCATCTAGGCCTGTCATTTATCCATGACAACATCATCTAGGCCTGTCATTTATCCATGACAACATCATCTAGGCCTGTCATTTATCCATGACAACATCATCTAGGCCTGTCATTTATCCATGACAACATCATCTAGGCCTGTCATTTATCCATGACAACATCATCTAGGCCTGTCATTTATCCATGACAACATCATCTAGGCCTGTCATTTATCCATGACAACATCATCTAGGCCTGTCATTTATCCATGACAACATCATCTAGGCCTGTCATTTATCCATGACAACATCATCTAGGCCTGTCATTTATCCATGACAACATCATCTAGGCCTGTCATTTATCCATGACAACATCATCTATAGGCCTGTCATTTATCCATGACAACATGATCCAGGCCTAGTCATTTATCCATGACAACATCATCGAGGCCTGTCATTTATCCATGACAACATCATCTAGGCCTGTCATTTATCCATGACAAAATCATCTAGGCCTGCCATTTATCCATGACAACATCATCTAGGCCTGTCATTTATCCATCCAGCATCTAGGCCTGTCATTTATCCATGACAACATCATCTAGGCCTGTCATTTATCCATGACAACATCATCTAGGCCTGTCATTTATCCATGACAACATCATCTAGGCCTGTCATTTATCCATGACAACATCATCTAGGCCTGTCATTTATCCATGACAACATCATCTAGGCCTGTCATTTATCCATGACAACATCATCTAGGCCTGTCATTTATCCATGACAACATCATCTAGGCCTGTCATTTATCCATGACAACATCATCTAGGCCTGTCATTTATCCATGACAACATCATCTAGGCCTGTCATTTATCCATGACAACATCATCTAGGCCTGTCATTTATCCATGACAACATCATCTAGGCCTGTCATTTATCCATGACAACATCATCTAGGCCTGTCATTTATCCATGACAACATCATCTAGGCCTGTCATTTATCCATGACAACATCATCTAGGCCTGTCATTTATCCATGACAACATCATCTAGGCCTGTCATTTATCCATGACAACATCATCTAGGCCTGTCATTTATCCATGACAACATCATCTAGGCCTGTCATTTATCCATGACAACATCATCTAGGCCTGTCATTTATCCATGACAACATCATCTAGGCCTGTCATTTATCCATGACAACATCATCTAGGCCTGTCATTTATCCATGACAACATCATCTAGGCCTGTCATTTATCCATGACAACATCATCTAGGCCTGTCATTTATCCATGACAACATCATCTAGGCCTGTCATTTATCCATGACAACATCATCTAGGCCTGTCATTTATCCATGACAACATCATCTAGGCCTGTCATTTATCCATGACAACATCATCTAGGCCTGTCATTTATCCATGACAACATCATCTAGGCCTGTCATTTATCCATGACAACATCATCTAGGCCTGTCATTTATCCATGACAACATCATCTAGGCCTGTCATTTATCCATGACAACATCATCTAGGCCTGTCATTTATCCATGACAACATCATCTAGGCCTGTCATTTATCCATGACAACATCATCTAGGCCTGTCATTTATCCATGACAACATCATCTAGGCCTGTCATTTATCCATGACAACATCATCTAGGCCTGTCATTTATCCATGACAACATCATCTAGGCCTGTCATTTATCCATGACAACATCATCTAGGCCTGTCATTTATCCATGACAACATCATCTAGGCCTGTCATTTATCCATGACAACATCATCTAGGCCTGTCATTTATCCATGACAACATCATCTAGGCCTGTCATTTATCCATGACAACATCATCTAGGCCTGTCATTTATCCATGACAACATCATCTAGGCCTGTCATTTATCCATGACAACATCATCTAGGCCTGTCATTTATCCATGACAACATCATCTAGGCCTGTCATTTATCCATGACAACATCATCTAGGCCTGTCATTTATCCATGACAACATCATCTAGGCCTGTCATTTATCCATGACAACATCATCTAGGCCTGTCATTTATCCATGACAACATCATCTAGGCCTGTCATTTATCCATGACAACATCATCTAGGCCTGTCATTTATCCATGACAACATCATCTAGGCCTGTCATTTATCCATGACAACATCATCTAGGCCTGTCATTTATCCATGACAACATCATCTAGGCCTGTCATTTATCCATGACAACATCATCTAGGCCTGTCATTTATCCATGACAACATCATCTAGGCCTGTCATTTATCCATGACAACATCATCTAGGCCTGTCATTTATCCATGACAACATCATCTAGGCCTGTCATTTATCCATGACAACATCATCTAGGCCTGTCATTTATCCATGACAACATCATCTAGGCCTGTCATTTATCCATGACAACATCATCTAGGCCTGTCATTTATCCATGACAACATCATCTAGGCCTGTCATTTATCCATGACAACATCATCTAGGCCTGTCATTTATCCATGACAACATCATCTAGGCCTGTCATTTATCCATGACAACATCATCTAGGCCTGTCATTTATCCATGACAACATCATCTAGGCCTGTCATTTATCCATGACAATCATCATCATTTATCCATGCCTGTCATTTATCCATGACAACATCATCTAGGCCTGTCATTTATCCATGACAACATCATCTAGGCCTGTCATTTATCCATGACAACATCATCTAGGCCTGTCATTTATCCATGACAACATCATCTAGGCCTGTCATTTATCCATGACATTTACATCATCTAGGCCTGTCATTTATCCATGACAACATCATCTAGGCCTGTCATTTATCCATGACAACATCATCTAGGCCTGTCATTTATCCATGACAACATCATCTAGGCCTGTCATTTATCCATGACAACATCATCTAGGCCTGTCATTTATCCATGACAACATCATCTAGGCCTGTCATTTATCCATGACAACATCATCTAGGCCTGTCATTTATCCATGACAACATCATCTAGGCCTGTCATTTATCCATGACAACATCATCTAGGCCTGTCATTTATCCATGACAACATCATCTAGGCCTGTCATTTATCCATGACAACATCATCTAGGCCTGTCATTTATCCATGACAACATCATCTAGGCCTGTCATTTATCCATGACAACATCATCTAGGCCTGTCATTTATCCATGACAACATCATCTAGGCCTGTCATTTATCCATGACAACATCATCTAGGCCTGTCATTTATCCATGACAACATCATCTAGGCCTGTCATTTATCCATGACAACATCATCTAGGCCTGTCATTTATCCATGACAACATCATCTAGGCCTGTCATTTATCCATGACAACATCATCTAGGCCTGTCATTTATCCATGACAACATCATCTAGGCCTGTCATTTATCCATGACAACATCATCTAGGCCTGTCATTTATCCATGACAACATCATCTAGGCCTGTCATTTATCCATGACAACATCTGTCTAGGCCTGTCATTTATCCATGACAACATCATCTAGGCCTGTCATTTATCCATGACAATCATCATCTCCATGGCCTGTCATTTATCCATGACAACATCATCTAGGCCTGTCATTTATCCATGACAACATCATCTAGGCCTGTCATTTATCCATGACAACATCATCTAGGCCTGTCATTTATCCATGACAACATGAGGCCTGTCATTTATCCATCATCTAGGCCTGTCATTTATCCATGACAACATCATCTAGGCCTGTCATTTATCCATGACAACATCATCTAGGCCTGTCATTTATCCATGACAACATCATCTAGGCCTGTCATTTATCCATGACAACATCATCTAGGCCTGTCATTTATCCATGACAACATCATCTAGGCCTGTCATTTATCCATGACAACATCATCTAGGCCTGTCATTTATCCATGACAACATCATCTAGGCCTGTCATTTATCCATGACAACATCATCTAGGCCTGTCATTTATCCATGATCGAGGCCTGTCATTTATCCATCATCATCTAGGCCTGTCATTTATCCATGACAACATCATCTAGGCCTGCCATGTCATTTATCCATGACAACATCATCTAGGCCTGTCATTTATCCATGACAACATCATCTAGGCCTGTCATTTATCCATGACAACATCATCTAGGCCTGTCATTTATCCATGACAACATCATCTAGGCCTGTCATTTATCCATGACAACATCATCTAGGCCTGTCATTTATCCATGACAACATCATCTAGTCATTTATCCATGCCTGTCATTTATCCATGACAACATCATCTAGGCCTGTCATTTATCCATGACAACATCATCTAGGCCTGTCATTTATCCATGACAACATCATCTAGGCCTGTCATTTATCCATGACAACATCATCTAGGCCTGTCATTTATCCATGACAACATCATCTAGGCCTGTCATTTATCCATGACAACATCATCTAGGCCTGTCATTTATCCATGACAACATCATCTAGGCCTAGTCATTTATCCATGACAACATCATCTAGGCCTGTCATTTATCCATGACAACATCATCATAGTCATTTATCCATGACCATCATCTAGGCCTGTCATTTATCCATGACAACATCATCTAGGCCTGTCATTTATCCATGACAACATCATCTAGGCCTGTCATTTATCCATGACAACATCATCTAGGCCTGTCATTTATCCATGACAACATCATCTAGGCCTGTCATTTATCCATGACAACATCATCTAGGGTCATTTATCCATGTAGGCCATTTATCCATGACATGACAACATCATCTAGGCCTGTCATTTATCCATGACAACATCATCTAGGCCTGTCATTTATCCATGACAACATCATCTAGGCCTGTCATTTATCCATGACAACATCATCTAGTCATTTATCCATGACAACATCCTAGGCCTGTCATTTATCCATGACAACATCATCTAGGCCTAGTCATTTATCCATGACAACATCATCTAGGCCTGTCATTTATCCATGACAACATCATCTAGGCCTGTCATTTATCCATGACAACATCATCTAGGCCTGTCATTTATCCATGACAACATCATCTAGGCCTGTCATTTATCCATGACAACATCATCTAGGCCTGTCATTTATCCATGACAACATCATCTAGGCCTGTCATTTATCCATGACAACATCATCTAGGCCTGTCATTTATCCATGACAACATCATCTAGGCCTGTCATTTATCCATGACAACACATCATCTAGGCCTGTTTATCCATGGCCTAGTCATTTATCCATGACAACATCATCTAGGCCTGTCATTTATCCATGACAACATCATCTAGGCCTGTCATTTATCCATGACAACATCATCTAGGCCTGTCATTTATCCATGACAACATCATCTAGGCCTGTCATTTATCCATGACAACATCATCTAGGCCTGTCATTTATCCATGACAACATCATCTAGGCCTGTCATTTATCCATGACAACATCATCTAGGCCTGTCATTTATCCATGACAACATCATCTAGGCCTGTCATTTATCCATGACAACATCATCAGGCCTGTCTATGACAACATCATCTAGGCCTGTCATTTATCCATGACAACATCATCTAGGCCTGTCATTTATCCATGACAACATCATCTAGGCCTGTCATTTATCCATGACAACATCATCTAGGCCTGTCATTTATCCATGACAACATCATCTAGGCCTAGTCATTTATCCATGACAACATCATCTAGGCCTGTCATTTATCCATGACAACATCATCTAGGCCTAGTCATTTATCCATGACAACATCATCTAGGCCTGTCATTTATCCATGACAACATCATCTAGGGCATTTATCCATGACAACATCATCTAGGCCTGTCATTTATCCATGACAACATCATCTAGGCCTCCATGACAACATCATCTAGGCCTGTCATTTATCCATGACAACATCATCTAGGCCTGTCATTTATCCATGACAACATCATCTAGGCCTGTCATTTATCCATGACAACATCATCTAGGCCTGTCATTTATCCATGACAACATCATCTAGGCCTGTCATTTATCCATGACAACATCATCTAGGCCTGTCATTTATCCATGACAACATCATCTAGGCCTGTCATTTATCCATGACAACATCATCTAGGCCTGTCATTTATCCATGACAACATCATCTAGGCCTGTCATTTATCCATGACAACATCATCTAGGCCTGTCATTTATCCATGACAACATCATCTAGGCCTGTCATTTATCCATGACAACATCATCTAGGCCTGTCATTTATCCATGACAATCATCAGGCCTGTCATTTATCCATGACAACATCATCTAGGCCTGTCATTTATCCATGACAACATCATCTAGGCCTGTCATTTATCCATGACAACATCATCTAGGCCTGTCATTTATCCATGACAACATCATCTAGGCCTGTCATTTATCCATGACAACATCATCTAGGCCTGTCATTTATCCATGACAACATCATCTAGGCCTGTCATTTATTATCCATGTCATTTACACAACATCATCTAGGCCTGTCATTTATCCATGACAACATCATCTAGGCCTGTCATTTATCCATGACAACATCATCTAGGCCTGTCATTTATCCATGACAACATCATCTAGTCATTTATCCATGACAACATCATCTAGGCCTGTCATTTATCCATGACAACATCATCTAGGCCTGTCATTTATCCATGACAACATCATCTAGGCCTGTCATTTATCCATGACAACTAGGCCTGTCATTTATCATGTCATTTATAGGCCTGTCATTTATCCATGACAACATCATCTAGGCCTGTCATTTATCCATGACAACATCATCTAGGCCTGTCATTTATCCATGACAACATCATCTAGGCCTGTCATTTATCCATGACAACATCATCTAGGCCTGTCATTTATCCATGACAACATCATCTAGGCCTGTCATTTATCCATGACAACATCATCTAGGCCTGTCATTTATCCATGACAACATCATCTAGGCCTAGGCCTGTCATTTATCCATGACAACATCATCTAGGCCTGTCATTTATCCATGACAACATCATCTAGGCCTGTCATTTATCCATGACAACATCATCTAGGCCTGTCATTTATCCATGACAACATCATCTAGGCCTGTCATTTATCCATGACAACATCATCTAGGCCTGTCATTTATCCATGACAACATCATCTAGGCCTGTCATTTATCCATGACAACATCATCTAGGCCTGTCATTTATCCATGACAACATCATCTAGGCCTGTCATTTATCCATGACAACATCATCTAGGCCTGTCATTTATCCATGACAACATCATCTAGGCCTGTCATTTATCCATGACAACATCATCTAGGCCTGTCATTTATCCATGACAACATCATCTAGGCCTGTCATTTATCCATGACAACATCATCTAGGCCTGTCATTTATCCATGACAACATCATCTAGGGTCATTTATCCATGACAACATCATCTAGGCCTGTCATTTATCCATGACAACATCATCTAGGCCTGTCATTTATCCATGACAACATCATCTAGGCCTGTCATTTATCCATGACAACATCATCTAGGCCTGTCATTTATCCATGACAACATCATCTAGGCCTGTCATTTATCCATGACAACATCATCTAGGCCTGTCATTTATCCATGACAACATCATCTAGGCCTCCATGTCATTTATCCATGACAACATCATCTAGGCCTGTCATTTATCCATGACAACATCATCTAGGCCTGTCATTTATCCATGACAACATCATCTAGGCCTGTCATTTATCCATGACAACATCATCTAGGCCTGTCATTTATCCATGACAACATCATCTAGGCCTGTCATTTATCCATGACAACATCATCTAGGCCTGTCATTTATCCATGACAACATCATCTAGGCCTAGGCCTGTCATTTATCCATGACAACATCATCTAGGCCTGTCATTTATCCATGACAACATCATCTAGGCCTGTCATTTATCCATGACAACATCATCTAGGCCTGTCATTTATCCATGACAACATCATCTAGGCCTGTCATTTATCCATGACAACATCATCTAGGCCTGTCTGTCATTTATCCATGACAACATCATTGTCATTTATCCATGACAACATCATCTAGGCCTGTCATTTATCCATGACAACATCATCTAGGCCTGTCATTTATCCATGACAACATCATCTAGGCCTGTCATTTATCCATGACAACATCATCTAGGCCTGTCATTTATCCATGACAACATCATCTAGGCCTGTCATTTATCCATGACAACATCATCTAGGCCTGTCATTTATCCATGACAACATCATCTAGGCCTGTCATTTATCCATGACAACATCATCTAGGCCTGTCATTTATCCATGACAACATCATCTAGGGCATGACAACATCATCATTTATCCATGACAACTAGGCCTGTCATTTATCATCTAGGCCTGTCATTTATCCATGACAACATCATCTAGGCCTGTCATTTATCCATGACAACATCATCTAGGCCTGTCATTTATCCATGACAACATCATCTAGGCCTGTCATTTATCCATGACAACATCATCTAGGCCTGTCATTTATCCATGACAACATCATCTAGGCCTGTCATTTATCCATGACAACATCATCTAGGCCTAGTCCTTTCATTTATCCATGACAACATCATCTAGGCCTGTCATTTATCCATGACAACATCATCTAGGCCTAGTCATTTATCCATGACAACATCATCTAGGCCTGTCATTTATCCATGACAACATCATCTAGGCCTGTCATTTATCCATGACAACATCATCTAGGCCTGTCATTTATCCATGACAACATCATCTAGGCCTGTCATTTATCCATGACAACATCATCTAGGCCTGTCATTTATCCATGACAACATCATCTAGGCCATTTATCCATGTCTAGGCCTGTCATTTATCCATGACAACATCATTGTATCCATGACAACATCATCTAGGCTGTCTAGTCTGTCATTTTCCATGACAACATCATCTTGTCATTTATCCATGACAACATCATCTAGGCCTAGTCCTTTCGTTGTATCCATGACAACATCATCTAGGCCTGTCATTTATCCATGACAACATCATCTAGGCCTGTCATTTATCCATGACAACATCATCTAGGCCTGTCATTTATCCATGACAACATCATCTAGGCCTAGTCCTTTCGTTGTATCCATGACAACATCATCTAGGCCTAGTCCTTTCGTTGTATCCATGACAACATCATCTAGACCTGTCATTTCGTTGTATCCATGACAACATCATCTAGGCCTGTCATTTATCCATGACAACATCATCTAGGCCTGTCATTTCGTTGTATCCATGACAACATCATCTAGGCCTAGTCCTTTCGTTGTATCCATGACAACATCATCTAGGCCTGTCATTTATCCATGACAACATCATCTAGGCCTGTCATTTCGTTGTATCCATGACAACATCATCTAGGCCTAGTCCTTTCGTTGTATCCATGACAACATCATCTAGGCCTAGTCCTTTCGTTGTATCCATTTAATATGAACTGACAATCCTGCTGTCTTTCAGTTTAACTCCATTTCTTCAGGCTAAAGGGTCTGAGTAAATTTAAATATCTTCTCGCTAACTTTGCTGTGTTCAAAGTACACCTCCCTTTCCGAAAAACCTGGCTTGGCAGTGACAATCCTGCTGTCCCCCCCCCCCCTCCTCTTCCTTATGAGCCAAAGAGGTGTGGTGCTTTGCGAGGCAGAGGGAACATACGCTCCAGCTGCATTACTAGGACAACAAGGTGCTGCCAAGCCTGTCATAAGGTAGAAAAGCTTCTTTCAACTCACACTGTGTAGTCAATAGATAGTGATTTGGCAGAGAGAGAGACGCACACTGGGAAATTCGAGTCCCAAAATTGCACACTATTCCCTATGCAGTGCACGACTACCTTAATGTCCCCCCTGTCCAACGATATGTGCACTACGTAGGGAATGTGATGCCATTTGGGACGTAAAACGGAGACACGCTAACAGGTCAGTTGTCTTTTCACTCAGCGTGCACATTCAACCCCCCCCCCCTCCCCACACACACACTTTTCCACTTACCTATTGTGTACAGAAGAAAACTAAATCCCCTTGTATATTAAGCAGGACATGCATAGTTCATTCTTTTGTGTTTTTGAACAGATAGACCTCAGCTTTATTCTGCATGCTGAACTAGCTATAGACACTGGCGGTGCCCGGCTGCTTCTCCTAAAGACCAGCTGAAGGTGAACTCAGAGCTGCTCGTGGTGGGGGAGTTTACACATTGACGTTATACAGTGCGACGAACAATGCACATCACCTCAATATTTGCAGGCCAACAGTAAAACGTATCGCATTAAAATGTTATAAATTATTAATCGACATTAGCTAGCTACGTTAATACAAATGTAACTTCACTGTAAAACTATTTAACGTTACTTATGTATAAACGGAAACATTGACTGCCAGACAGCATGACGTACTTTTACACTATTTGACTATCGCGCACATTCACACAATTTTGTTTTTTTAAATGCTTCAACTACATATATATTGTAATAGTAAAAAATGCACTTACTGTACAATTTGCAGAGATTATATTATCTACAAGCTGGGTTCGCAAAGCATAACACTTTCAGCGCTGCTTTCTGAGAATCAATTCAACTCAAACGTTATGCACCTGGCAACAATAACAAACAGACCACCGAGACAGATTATTTGAAGAGGCGCCTTGTAGATTTTTAGGCCTAAACTTTATGTAAAAACAAAACATGTTTAGATTAGGTGGCTAAATATTTGACATCAAACTTGTATTAATTAATTAATTAAAAATGGTGTACATAGTCCAGCGCATTAGAACCAAATATACCTGAGCTCATTCCACTTTATGATACAAGTATCTTGGTACACTAATACGAGCAAGATACTTTAAGGCGGTTCTCACCAGGGGAACTAGGAACCCTAGGGGTACTTGGCCTATCCACATGGGGTACTTGAGAAAACTCATGACATCATAGGCCTACTGGTAAAATGCACATGAGGGGTACACCGGGGTGCTCCGATGGTACTTCGGTGTTACTTTGGGGGGTACTTCAGGGGTACTTTGGGGTACTCAGGGGTATTTCAGTGGGGTACTCAGGGGTATTTCAGGGTTATTTCAGTGGGGTACTCAGGGGTACTTCAGGGTTATTTCAGTGGGGTACTCAGGGTTATTTCAGTGGGGTACTCAGGGGTACTTCAGGGGTATTTCAGTGGGGTACTCTTGGCAGATTCTCTACTATGGTCTATTTATTTCCTTACCTCCTTGTTCCATTTGCACACACTGTATATAGACTTTTTCTATTGTGTTATTGACTGTACGTTTGTTTATTTCATGTGTATCTCTGTGCCGTTGTTTGTGTCTCACTGCTTTGCTTTATCTTGACCAGGTCTCAGTTGTAAATGAGAACTTGTTATCTACTGGCCTACCTGGTTAAATAAAGGTGAAATAAAATAATTAATAAAAAAAGATCAACATTCAGTTGGAGGTATTAAATAAAAGGGCGGCCAGATTAGATATTTATTTACAAGGTGTGAGGACATTCACTACCTGGGATTTACTCTTCCCAAGACCGGTATAAAAAACAATGCATAAACACAATTATAATATTATAAAGCACTTTTATTAAAATTAAATGTTACTTAAAGTTTGTTCTAAGTGTTATAAGATTAGCCTAATTTAGTGCATCAAATTGTTTAGATACTGGAACACATTACATAGTTGACCTTCCACACGTGGATTGATTTCTACTTTCCTCTCCATTTTACATACATAGCTTCATCTTTTGTTTTAATTTACACATAGGGAACCTTTTGTCTCGTTTAATTTACACATAGGGAACCTTTTGTCTGTTTTAATTTACACATAGGGAACCTTTTGTCTGTTTTAATTTACACATAGGGAACCTTTTGTCTGTTTTAATTTACACATAGGGAACCTTTTTCTGTTTTAATTTACACATAGGAAACCTTTTGTCTGTTTTAATTTACACATAGGGAACCTTTTGTCTGTTTTAATTTACACATAGGGAACCTTTTGTCTGTTTTAATTTACACATAGGGAACCTTTTGTCTGTTTTAATTTACACATAGGGAACCTTTTGTAAATGTCATATCTCCTTAGACCAACATCACAATTCTGTTCTATTTTCTATTCCTTTATAATTTCCTTATTTTCTCTGTCTTCTTTTGTTGTTTGTTTTGTTGTTTGTTCCACACAGAAACCTTTTATGCATCTCAGCTGACTAACTTTTCCCCTTGCATCAGTCCCCATAACACACTGCACAACCTCTGTGGGGATTTCAAATCATAAAAATCTTGTTGCAAAGTTAGCATTCAGTTTATCTGAAAACTCTGACATCACAGGAGTGGTCTGTACTGCTGAAGACTCAATATGCACTGAGTGGACAAAACACTGAGGACAACTTTCCATGTCACAGACTGACCAGACAAATCCAGTCAAAAGCTATGATCAATTATTGATTTAACTTGTTAAATCCACTTCAATCCGTGTAGATGAAGAGGAGGAAGACGGGTTACAGAAGGATGTTTAAGCCTTGAGACAATTGAGACATGGATTGTGTCTGTGTCATTCAGAGGGTGAACGGACAAGACACAATATTTAAGTGCCTTTGAATGGGGAGTGGTAGTAGGTGCCAGGGGCACCGGTTTGTGCCAAGAACTGCAACACTGCTGGGATTTTCAAGACTGGTCCACCACCCAAAGGTCATCCAGACAACTTGACACAACTGTGAAAAGCATTGGCGTCAACATGGGCCAGCATCCCTGCGGAACACTTTCCACACCTTGTCCATGCCTCGCAGTGGAAGTGTCATAATACCAATAAAACCTAGAGGTCAAACAGGGAAGTGGTTCCAAGGCCCACTGAACATGGACGGAGAGAGAGAAGGCCCACTGAACATGGACCGAGAGAGAGAAGGCCCACTGAACATGGACGGAGAGAGAGAAGGCCCACTGAACATGGACCGAGAGAGAGAAGGCCCACTGAACATGGACCGAGAGAGAGAAGGCCCACTGAACATGGACCGAGAGAGAGAAGGCCCACTGAACATGGACGGAGAGAGAGAGAAGGCCCACTGAACATGGACAGAGAGAGAGAGAAGGCCCACTGAACATGGACGGAGAGAGAGAGAAGGCCCACTGAACATGGACAGAGAGAGAGAGAGAAGGCCCACTGAACATGGAGAGAGAGAGAAGGCCCACTGAACATGGACGGAGAGAGAGAGAAGGCCCACTGAACATGGACAGAGAGAGAGAGAAGGCCCACTGAACATGGACAGAGAGAGAGAAGGCCCACTGAACATGGAGAGAGAGAAGGCCCACTGAACATGGACAGAGAAAGAGAGAGAAGGCCCACTGAACATGGACAGAGAGAGAGAAGGCCCACTGAACATGCACACAGAGAGAGAGAAGGCCCACTGAACATGGACAGAGAGAGAGAGAAGGCTCACTGAACATGGACCGAGAGAGAGAGGCCCACTGAACATGGACAGAGAGAGAGAAGGCCCACTGAACATGGACAGAGAGAGAGAAGGCCCACTGAACATGGACACAGAGAGAGAGAGAAGGCCCACTGAACATGGACAGAGAGAGAGAGAGAAGGCCCACTGAACATGGACACAGAGAGAGAAGGCCCACTGAACATGGACACAGAGAGAGACGGCCCACTGAACATGCACACAGAGAGAGAAGGCCCACTGAACATGGACAGAGAGAGAGAGAGAGAAGGCCCACTGAACATGGACAGAGAGAGAGAGAGAGAGAGAAGGCCCACTGAACATGGACAGAGAGAGAGAAGGCCCACTGAACATGGACACATAGAGAGAGAGAGAAGTCCCACTGAACATGGACAGAGAGAGAGAGTGAAGGCCCACTGAACATGGACACAGAGAGAGAGAAGGCCCACTGAACATGGACACAGAGAGAGAGACGGCCCACTGAACATGCACACAGAGAGAGAGAAGGCCCACTGAACATGGACAGAGAGAGAGAGAGAAGGCCCACTGAACATGGACAGAGAGAGAGAGAAGGCCCACTGAACATGGACAGAGAGAGAGAGAGAGAAGGCCCACTGAACATAGATGAAGAGACTGTTAATGATACAAGTCTATGAGACTGGAGAAGTCAGTTGACAGTAGTGCACTACTTTTGACCAGGGCCCAAAGAAAATAGTGTGCCATTTGGGATGCAACCCAGGTTGTTGATTGTGGTGGGTAGCGTGCAGTGTGGTCAGGGAGGAGATAGTCATTTCCTGGATGAAGGTGTGAACTGAAGTGGGTGGGTTATTACTGGGTGAGTCAGCATAGGGAGTTGAATGAAGTGTTACATTTAAATGTCATGTTTGGTTAGCAGTGATTTGGATGCCTTGTGTCTTTCAACTTGTTTTGTTTTACAAGTTATTGCAGTGTGTTGAATATTCCCAAGGATCCATGATTCCATTCAGTGTGTTGAATATTCCCAAGGATCCATGATTCCATGCAGTGTGTTGAATATTCCCAAGGATCCATGATTCCATGCAGTGTGTTGAATATTCCCAAGGATCCATGATTCCATGCAGTGTGTTGAATATTCCCAAGGATCCATGATTCCATGCAGTGTGTTGAATATTCCCAGTGTGCTGAATATTCATGATTCCATGCAGTGTGTTAAATATTCCCAAGGATCCATGATTCCATGCAGTGTGTTGAATATTCCCAAGGATCCATGATTCCATGCAGTGTGTTGAATATTCCCAAGGTTCCATGATTCCATGCAGTGTGTTGAATATTCCCAAGGATCCATGATTCCATGCAGTGTGTTTACCTTAGTGTCTGGTGTAGACTAATAGGAAGGACAGTTTTGTAATAACATTTTGTCAGAGCTCGGCTGTTGTTGGGTGTTTACGGAGGAGTTTAGTCTTTTCAGAAACAGAAGTCCATTTACTCATACCTGGAATGTGACTTAGTGAATAGGTGTTGCCAGCAATAGGCAATGTGGAAACAGAATACAGACACTGGTTACTCAGAGAGGTATTTAGACAGTCAGTCGTTCTGCCCTGAGGGGAAGGCTGTTCAGCATGACCCTACAGACAGACAGGCAGACAGGCCGTGCCCCTCCAGCCCCTCACCTGAAGACAGACAGACAGGTAGGCCGGGCCCCTCCAGCCCCTCACCTGAAGACAGACAGACAGGTAGGCCGGGCCCCTCCAGCCCCTGGGCCCCTCAGCAGTCCAGAGTGAAGACTGAACACTGGGGCAAAGGTCACCACTAAACAGAGCTGAGCTATTGTCTCTCGCCAAGTCGGTCACATCCACCGATGAAAATGCAATCAAAACAAACAGACCAGCCGATCCGGGGGCTTCTCCTGTGTCATCATTAATCACACCTTCAAAGACCTCAGCCTTTCTTACACTCAGCCCCTCCCTCTCTCAGCCCCTCCCTCTCTCATCCCCCTCTCTCATCCCCCTCCTCCTCAACCCCCTCTCTCTCATCCCCCACTCTCTCTCATCCCCCCTCCCTCTCATCCCCCCTCTCTCTCTCTCTGTCTCCCTCTCATCCCCCCTCCCTCTCATCCCCTCTCTCTCTCATCCCCTCCTTCTCACCCCCTCCTTCTCTTTCACCCCCCTCTCTCACACCCCCTCTCTCATCCCCCTCCTTGTCTTTCACCCCCTCACTCTCACCCCCTATCACCCCCCTCATTCGTCAACCAGGCTAAAAGAGGGACATGACTGCCTGAAGGCGTCTCCTGCTCTCTGTTGCATGCTTCTACTGTGTCCAAGGGTTTCAAACCAGGTAAAGGATCTCCAACCAGGTAAAGGATCTCTAACCAGGTAAAGGATCTCCAACCAGGTACAGGGTTTCCAACCAGGTAAAGGATCTCTAACCAGGTAAAGGATCTCCAACCAGGTAAAGGGTTTCAAACCAGGTAAAGGATCTCCAACCAGGTAAAGGGTTTCAAACCAGGTAAAGGATCTCCAACCAGGTAAAGGATCTCTAACCAGGTAAAGGATCTCTAACCAGGTAAAGGATCTCCAACCAGGTAAAGGATCTCCAACCAGGTAAAGGATCTCTAACCAGGTAAAGGATCTCCAACCAGGTAAAGGATCTCCAACCAGGTAAAGGATCTCCAACCAGGTAAAGGATCTCCAACCAGGTAAAGGATCTCTAACCAGGTAAAGGATCTCTAACCAGGTAAAGGATCTCCAACCAGGTAAAGGGTCTCCAACCAGGTAAAGGATCTCCAACCAGGTAAAGGATCTCTAACAAGGTAAAGGATCTCTAACCAGGTAAAGGATCTCCAACCAGGTAAAGGGTCTCCAACCAGGTAAAGGGTTTCCAACCAGGTAAAGGATCTCCAACCAGGTAAAGGATCTCCAACCAGGTAAAGGATCTCTAACCAGGTAAAGGATCTCCAACCAGGTAAAGGATCTCCAACCAGGTAAAGGATCTCCAACCAGGTAAAGGATCTCCAACCAGGTAAAGGGTCTCCAACCAGGTAAAGGGTTTCCAACCAGGTAAAGGGTCTCCAACCAGGTAAAGGGTTTCCAACCAGGTAAAGGATCTCCAACCAGGTAAAGGATCTCCAACCAGGTAAAGGATCTCTAACCAGGTAAGGGATCTCCAACCAGGTAAAGGATCTCTAACCAGGTAAAGGATCTCTAACCAGGTAAAGGGTCTCCAACCAGGTAAAGGATCTCTAACCAGGTAAAGGATCTCTAACCAGGTAAAGGATCTCTAACCAGGTAAAGGGTCTCCAACCAGGTAAAGGATCTTCAACCAGGTAAAGGATCTCCAACAAGGTAAAGGATCTCTAACCAGGTAAAGGATCTCTAACCAGGTAAAGGATCTCCAACCAGGTAAAGGGTCTCCAACCAGGTAAAGGGTCTCCAACCAGGTAAAGGGTCTCCAACCAGGTAAAGGATCTCCAACCAGGTAAAGGATCTCCAACCAGGTAAAGGATCTCCAACCAGGTAGAGGATCTCTAACCAGGTAAAGGGTCTCCAACCAGGTAAAGGGTTTCCAACCAGGTAAAGGATCTCCAACCAGGTAAAGGGTTTCCAACCAGGTAAAGGATCTCCAACCAGGTAAAGGATCTCCAACCAGGTAGTTGAATGGTAAAACGGAGAGGGACATTCGAAATGAGAATCTCAGCCCAAAAAGTTTTACCTCGATGAGAATGTTTCCTAACGTGTCTTTATAAAATACATAAATATATGATATCATTTATAAACTTTCACAAACAAATGTATTGAGGTTGTTATTAAAAATCTATGAGAATTAAATAATGTACCTTTTTTAGGTCAATTAGCATGAGATTCAGACTGATTTCTGCAGCCCAAGTCCTTCACATACAGCTATAGTGATGCTTTCAGTACACACGAGGTTCCCGGCTGTGTTTGTAAACCAGGCTCAGGGTTAAAGGTCACCCTCACCTTTGTATGGTTGTCAGTTTTAGCTAAGCTATCTTTTCAGACTGCTCCCCACTTGTTAAAAGGTACCACTTCAGTCAAGTTAAAAATTAAAAATAAACAGGATTTACTCGTATAATATCCCATATCTTAAGTAAAGTAATTAAATGTAAAACATGTTTGTTTAGATTTGCTTTTGATATGAACACTCAGAACAGACTTCTATCTCGGAAAGCAACTTTTATTTTTTTTACCTTTATTTAACTAGGCAAGTCAGTTAAGAACAAATTCTTATTTTCAATGACGGCCTAGGAACAGTGGGTTAACTGGCCTAGGAACAGTGGGTTAACTGGCCTAGGAACAGTGGGTTAACTGGTCTAGGAACAGTGGGTTAACTGACCTAGGAACAGTGGGTTAACTGCCTGTTCAGGGGCACCCAAAGTACTTTTTCAATTTTGAATGCTTAGCTGGACAGGAACCATCATGTCATATTGACACACTTATATGAAGAGAACATCCCTGGTCCTCCCTACTGCCTCTGATCTGGAGGACTCACTAAACAGAGAACATCCCTGGTCATCCCTACTGCCTCTGATCTGGAGGACTCACTAAACAGAGAACATCCCTGGTCATCCCTACTGCCTCTGATCTGGAGGACTCACTAAACAGAGAACATCCCTGGTCATCCCTACTGCCTCTGATCTGGAGGACTCACTAAACAGAGAACATCCCTGGTCATCCCTACTGCCTCTGATCTGGAGGACTCACTAAACAGAGAACATCCTGGTCATCCCTACTGCCTCTGATCTGGAGGACTCACGAAACAGAGAACATCCCTGGTCATCCCTACTGCCTCTGATCTGGAGGACTCACTAAACAGAGAACATCCCTGGTCATCCCTACTGCCTCTGATCTGGAGGACTCACTAAACAGAGAACATCCCTGGTCATCCCTACTGCCTCTGATCTGGAGGACTCACTAAACAGAGAACATCCCTGGTCATCCCTACTGCCTCTGATCTGGAGGACTCACTAAACAGAGAACATCCCTGGTCATCCCTACTGCCTCTGATCTGGAGGACTCACGAAACAGAGAACATCCCTGGTCATCCCTACTGCCTCTGATCTGGAGGACTCACGAAACAGAGAACATCCCTGGTCATCCCTACTGCCTCTGATCTGGAGGACTCACTAAACAGAGAACATCCCTGGTCATCCCTACTGCCTCTGATCTGGAGGACTCACTAAACAGAGAACATCCCTGGTCATCCCTACTGCCTCTGATCTGGAGGACTCACTAAACAGAGAACATCCCTGGTCATCCCTACTGCCTCTGATCTGGAGGACTCACTAAACAGAGAACATCCCTGGTCATCCCTACTGCCTCTGATCTGGAGGACTCACTAAACAGAGAACATCCCTGGTCATCCCTACTGCCTCTGATCTGGAGGACTCACGAAACAGAGAACATCCCTGGTCATCCCTACTGCCTCTGATCTGGAGGACTCACTAAACAGAGAACATCCCTGGTCATCCCTACTGCCTCTGATCTGGAGGACTCACTAAACAGAGAACATCCCTGGTCATCCCTACTGCCTCTGATCTGGAGGACTCACTAAACAGAGAACATCCCTGGTCCTCCCTACTGCCTCTGATCTGGAGGACTCACTAAACAGAGAACATCCCTGGTCCTCCCTACTGCCTCTGATCTGGAGGACTCACTAAACAGAGAACATCCCTGGTCCTCCCTACTGCCTCTGATCTGGAGGACTCACTAAACAGAGAACATCCCTGGTCATCCCTACTGCCTCTGATCTGGAGGACTCACGAAACAGAGAACATCCCTGGTCATCCCTACTGCCTCTGATCTGGAGGACTCACTAAACAGAGAACATCCCTGGTCATCCCTACTGCCTCTGATCTGGAGGACTCACTAAACAGAGAACATCCCTGGTCATCCCTACTGCCTCTGATCTGGAGGACTCACTAAACAGAGAACATCCCTGGTCATCCCTACTGCCTCTGATCTGGAGGACTCACTAAACAGAGAACATCCCTGGTCATCCCTACTGCCTCTGATCTGGAGGACTCACTAAACAGAGAACATCCCTGGTCATCCCTACTGCCTCTGATCTGGAGGACTCACTAAACAGAGAACATCCCTGGTCATCCCTACTGCCTCTGATCTGGAGGACTCACTAAACAGAGAACATCCCTGGTCATCCCTACTGCCTCTGATCTGGAGGACTCACTAAACAGAGAACATCCCTGGTCATCCCTACTGCCTCTGATCTGGAGGACTCACTAAACAGAGAACATCCCTGGTCATCTCTACTGCCTCTGATCTGGAGGACTCACTAAACAGAGAACATCCCTGGTCATCCCTACTGCCTCTGATCTGGAGGACTCACTAAACAGAGAACATCCCTGGTCATCCCTACTGCCTCTGATCTGGAGGACTCACTAAACAGAGAACATCCCTGGTCATCCCTACTGCCTCTGATCTGGAGGACTCACTAAACAGAGAACATCCCTGGTCATCCCTACTGCCTCTGATCTGGAGGACTCACTAAACAGAGAACATCCCTGGTCATCCCTACTGCCTCTGATCTGGAGGACTCACTAAACAGAGAACATCCCTGGTCATCCCTACTGCCTCTGATCTGGAGGACTCACTAAACAGAGAACATCCCTGGTCATCCCTACTGCCTCTGATCTGGAGGACTCACTAAACAGAGAACATCCCTGGTCATCCCTACTGCCTCTGATCTGGAGGACTCACTAAACAGAGAACATCCCTGGTCATCCCTACTGCCTCTGATCTGGAGGACTCACTAAACAGAGAACATCCCTGGTCATCCCTACTGCCTCAGATCTGGAGGACTCACTAAACAGAGAACATCCCTGGTCATCCCTACTGTCTCTGATCTGGAGGACTCACGAAACAGAGAACATCCCTGGTCATCCCTACTGCCTCTGATCTGGAGGACTCACTAAACAGAGAACATCCCTGGTCATCCCTACTGCCTCTGATCTGGAGGACTCACTAAACAGAGAACATCCCTGGTCATCCCTACTGTCTCTGATCTGGAGGACTCACGAAACAGAGAACATCCCTGGTCATCCCTACTGCCTCTGATCTGGAGGACTCACTAAACAGAGAACATCCCTGGTCATCCCTACTGCCTCTGATCTGGTGGACTCACGAAACAGAGAACATCCCTGGTCATCCCTACTGCCTCTGATCTGGAGGACTCACTAAACAGAGAACATCCCTGGTCATCCCTACTGCCTCTGATCTGGAGGACTCACGAAACAGAGAACATCCCTGGTCATCCCTACTGTCTCTGATCTGGAGGACTCACTAAACAGAGAACATCCCTGGTCATCCCTACTGTCTCTGATCTGGAGGACTCACTAAACAGAGAACATCCCTGGTCATCCCTACTGCCTCTGATCTGGAGGACTCACGAAACAGAGAACATCCCTGGTCATCCCTACTGTCTCTGATCTGGAGGACTCACGAAACAGAGAACATCCCTGGTCATCCCTACTGCCTCTGATCTGGAGGACTCACGAAACAGAGAACATCCCTGGTCATCCCTACTGTCTCTGATCTGGAGGACTCACTAAACAGAGAACATCCCTGGTCATCCCTACTGACTCTGATCTGGAGGACTCACTAAACAGAGAACATCCCTGGTCATATCTACTGTCTCTGATCTGGAGGACTCACTAAACAGAGAACATCCCTGGTCATCCCTACTGCCTCTGATCTGGAGGACTCACTAAACAGAGAACATCCCTGGTCATCCCTACTGCCTCTGATCTGGTGGACTCACTAAACAGAGAACATCCCTGGTCATCCCTACTGCCTCTGATCTGAGGACTCACTAAACAGAGAACACCTGGTCATCCCTACTGCCTCTGATCTGGAGGACTCACTAAACAGAGAACATACCTGGTCATCCCTACTGCCTCTGATCTGGAGGACTCACTAAACAGAGAACATCCCTGGTCATCCCTACTGCCTCTGATCTGGAGGACTCACTAAACAGAGAACATCCCTGGTCATCCCTACTGCTTCTGATCTGGAGGACTCACTAAACAGAGAACATCCCTGGTCATCCCTACTGCCTCTGATGTGGAGGACTCACTAAACAGAGAACATCCCTGGTCATCCCTACTGCCTCTGATCTGGAGGACTCACTAAACAGAGAACATCCCTGGTCATCCCTACTGCCTCTGATCTGGAGGACTCACTAAACAGAGAACATCCCTGGTCATCCCTACTGCCTCTGATCTGGAGGACTCACTAAACAGAGAACATCCCTGGTCATCCCTACTGCCTCTGATCTGGTGGACTCACTAAACAGAGAACATCCCTGGTCATCCCTACTGCCTCTGATCTGGAGGACTCACTAAACAGAGAACATCCCTGGTCATCCCTACTGCCTCTGATCTGGTGGACTCACTAAACAGAGAACATCCCTGGTCATCCCTACTGCCTCTGATCTGGAGGACTCACTAAACAGAGAACACCTGGTCATCCCTACTGCCTCTGATCTGGAGGACTCACTAAACAGAGAACATACCTGGTCATCCCTACTGCCTCTGATCTGGAGGACTCACTAAACAGAGAACATCCCTGGTCATCCCTACTGCCTCTGATCTGGAGGACTCACTAAACAGAGAACATCCCTGGTCATCCCTACTGCTTCTGATCTGGAGGACTCACTAAACAGAGAACATCCCTGGTCATCCCTACTGCCTCTGATGTGGAGGACTCACTAAACAGAGAACATCCCTGGTCATCCCTACTGCCTCTGATCTGGAGGACTCACTAAACAGAGAACATCCCTGGTCATCCCTACTGCCTCTGATCTGGAGGACTCACTAAACAGAGAACATCCCTGGTCATCCCTACTGCCTCTGATCTGGAGGACTCACTAAACAGAGAACATCCCTGGTCATCCCTACTGCCTCTGATCTGGTGGACTCACTAAACAGAGAACATCCCTGGTCATCCCTACTGCCTCTGACCTGGAGGACTCACTAAACAGAGAACATCCCTGGTCATCCCTACTGCCTCTGATCTGGAGGACTCACTAAACAGAGAACACCTCTGGTCATCCCTACTGCCTCTGATCTGGAGGACTCACTAAACAGAGAACATCCCTGGTCATCCCTACTGCCTCTGATCTGGAGGACTCACTAAACAGAGAACACCTCTGGTCATCCCTACTGCCTCTGATCTGGAGGACTCACTAAACAGAGAACACCTCTGGTCATCCCTACTGCCTCTGATCTGGAGGACTCACTAAACAGAGAACATCCCTGGTCATCCCTACTGCCGCTGATCTGGAGAACTCACTAAACAGAGAACATCTCTGGTCATCCCTACTGCCTCTGATCTGGTGGACTCACTAAACAGAGAACATCTCTGGTCATCCCTACTGCCTCTGATCTGGAGGACTCACTAAACAGAGAACATCCCTGGTCATCCCTACTGCCTCTGATCTGGTGGACTCACTAAACAGAGAACATCCCTGGTCATCCCTACTGCCTCTGATCTGGAGGACTCACTAAACAGAGAACATCCCTGGTCATCCCCACTGCCTCTGATCTGGAGGACTCACTAAACAGAGAACACCCCTGGTCATCCCAACTGCCTCTGATCTGGAGGACTCACTAAACAGAGAACATCCCTGGTCATCCCAACTGCCTCTGATCTGGAGGACTCACTAAACAGAGAACATCCCTGGTCATCCCTACTGCCTCTGATCTGGAGGACCCACTAAACAGAGAACAACCCTGGTCATCCCTACTGCCTCTGATCTGGAGGACTCACTAAACAGAGAACATCCCTGGTCATCCTTACTGCCTCTGATCTGGAGGACTCACTAAACAGAGAACATCCCTGGTCATCCCTATTGCCTCTGATCTGGTGGACTCACTAAACAGAGAACATCCCTGATCATCCCTACTGCCTCTGATCTGGTGGACTCACTAAACAGAGAACATCCCTGGTCATCCCTACTGCCTCTGATCTGGAGTACTCACTAAATAGAGAACATCCCTGGTCATCCCTACTGCCTCTGATCTGGAGGACTCACTAAACAGAGAACGTCCCTGGTCATCCCTACTGCCTCTGATCTGGAGGACTCACTAAACAGAGAACATCCCTGGTCATCCCTATTGCCTCTGATCTGGAGTACTCACTAAACAGAGAACATCCCTGGTCATCCCTACTGCATCTGATCTGGAGGACTCACTAAACAGAGAACACCTCTGGTCATCCCTACTGCCTCTGATCTGGAGGACTCACTAAACAGAGAACATCCCTGGTCATCCCTACTGCCTCTGATCTGGAGGACTCACTAAACAGAGAACACCTCTGGTCATCCCTACTGCCTCTGATCTGGAGGACTCACTAAACAGAGAACATCCCTGGTCACCCCTACTGATCTGGAGGACTCACTAAACAGAGAACATCCCTGGTCATCTCTACTGCCTCTGATATGGAGGACTCACTAAACAGAGAACATCCCTGGTCATCCCTACTGCCGCTGATCTGGAGGACTCACTAAACAGAGAACATCCCTGGTCATCCCTACTGCCGCTGATCTGGAGAACTCACTAAACAGAGAACATCTCTGGTCATCCCTACTGCCTCTGATCTGGAGGACTCACTAAACAGAGAACACCTCTGGTCATCCCTACTGCCTCTGATCTGGAGGACTCACTAAACAGAGAACATCCCTGGTCATCCCTACTGCCTCTGATCTGGAGGACTCAGTAAATGGAAAACATCCCTGGTCATCTACTGCCTCTGATCTGGTGGACTCACTAAACAGAGAACATCCCTGGTCATCCCTACTGCCTCTGATCTGGTGGACTCACTAAACAGAGAACATCCCTGGTCATCCCTACTGCCTCTGATCTGGAGGACTCACTAAACAGAGAACATCCCTGGTCATCCCCACTGCCTCTGATCTGGAGGACTCACTAAACAGAGAACACCCCTGGTCATCCCAACTGCCTCTGATCTGGAGGACTCACTAAACAGAGAACATCCCTGGTCATCCCAACTGCCTCTGATCTGGAGGACTCACTAAACAGAGAACATCCCTGGTCATCCCTACTGCCTCTGATCTGGAGGACCCACTAAACAGAGAACAACCCTGGTCATCCCTACTGCCTCTGATCTGGAGGACTCACTAAACAGAGAACATCCTGGTCATCCTTACTGCCTCTGATCTGGAGGACTCACTAAACAGAGAACATCCCTGGTCATCCCTATTGCCTCTGATCTGGTGGACTCACTAAACAGAGAACATCCCTGATCATCCCTACTGCCTCTGATCTGGTGGACTCACTAAACAGAGAACATCCTGGTCATCCCTACTGCCTCTGATCTGGAGTACTCACTAAATAGAGAACATCCCTGGTCATCCCTACTGCCTCTGATCTGGAGGACTCACTAAACAGAGAACGTCCCTGGTCATCCCTACTGCCTCTGATCTGGAGGACTCACTAAACAGAGAACATCCCTGGTCATCCCTATTGCCTCTGATCTGGAGTACTCACTAAACAGAGAACATCCCTGGTCATCCCTACTGCATCTGATCTGGAGGACTCACTAAACAGAGAACATCCCTGGTCATCTCTACTGCCTCTGATCTGGAGGACTCACTAAACAGAGAACATCCCTGGTCATCCCTACTGCCTCTGATCTGGAGGACTCACTAAACACAAATGCATCTTCTGTAAATAATGTCTGAGTGTTGGAGTGTACCCCTGGCTATACATACATTTTAAAAACAAGAAAATGGTCCCATCTGGTTTGCTTAATATAATTAATTTTAAATGATTACATTTACTTATGAAAGTTAAGTAAAAACTAGTACAAAAGAAGTGTCCCTTTTTCGGGACCCTGTCTTTCAAAGATAATTCGTAAAAATCCAATTAACTTCACAGATCTTCATTGTAAAAGGTTTAAACACTGTTTCACATGCTTGTTCAATGAAGACACTAACACCTTACAGACGGTGGGAAATTAAGGTCACAGTTATGAAACCTAGGACACTCGAGGCCTTTCTACTGACTCTGAAAAACACCAAAAGAAATATGCCCAGGGTCCCTGCTCATCTGTGTGAACGTTCCTTAGGCATGCTGCAAGGAGGCATGAGGACTGCAGATGTGGCCAGGGCATTACATTGCAATGTCCATACTGTGAGACGCCTAAGACAGCGCTACAGGGAGACTGGGAGGACAGCTGATCATCCTCGCAGTGGCAGACCACGTGTAACAACACCTGCACAGGAGCGAGATCGATTTGAAGGTGGAGGGTCAGTCATGGTCTGGGGCGGTGTGTCACAGCTTCGTCGGACTAAGCTTGTTGTCATTGCAGGCAATCTCAATGCTGTGTGTTACAGGGAAGACATTCTCCTCCCTCATGTGGTACCCTTCCTGCAGGCTCATCCTGACATGACCCTCCAGCATGACAATGCCCTCAGCCATACTGCTCGTTCTGTACGGGACTTCCTGCAAGACAGGAATGTCAGTGTTCTGCCATGGCCAGTGAAGAGCCCGGATCTCAATCCCATTGAGCACATCTGGGACCTGTTGGATCAGAGGGTGAGACCTAGGGCCATTCCCCCCAGAAATGTCAGGGAACTTGCAGGTGCCTTGGTGGAAGAGTGGCATAACATCTCACAGCAAGAACTGGCAAATCTGGTGCAGTCCATGAGGAGGAGATGCACTGCAGTACTTAATGCAGCTGGTGGCCACACCAGATACTGACTGGTACTTTTGATTTTGACCCCCACCCCTTTGTTCAGGGACACATTATTCCATTTCTGGAAGTCACATGTCTGTGGAACTTGTTCAGTATATGTCTCAGTTGTTGAATCTTGTTATGTTCATACAAATATTTACACATGTTTAGTTTGCTGAAAATAAACACAGTTGACAGTGAGAGGACGTTTATTTTTTTTGCTGAGTTTATTTAAAACCAAATACTTTTAGACTTTTAACTCAAGTGATATTTTACAGGTTGACTTTCACTTTTATTTGAGTCATTTTCTATTAAGGTATCTCTACTTCCCACTGGGGCCACCCATATGCAGTAGTGGCCCCAGCCGACTTGTAAGTCGCTTTGGACAAAAGCGTCTGCTAAATGGGATATATATATATATATATATACTTTTAGAGTGACCGTTGGTTTTGATCAGTGGATTAGTTAAGCAAGTACTCCAAACAATATAAACACAAATACAAAAAGCCTAACTCTTCTAAACCATCAGATATACTTTATTGTTTTTATGTGTGGAACTTAACCCCAGTAATATGTACAATATCCCACTATGGTCAGACATACATACCACAGTATCAAAATCCCACTATGGTCAGACATACATACCACTGTATCAAAATCCCACTATGGTCAGACATACATACCACAGTATCAATATCCCACTATGGTCAGACGTACATACCACTTTATCAATTCAGATCAATCTAGAGCTCGTATTTCCTCATCATCACCTTCATCTCAACAGCCATTTAAATGTACAGAAGGGTGAAGGAGCAGAAGGTTTCATGTGACTGCTAGACTGCTCTGCTGTCACTTCAGACTTTGCCTGGCGCTCCTGTCCTGCACTGTGGAGGCATTGTTGCTGTAAGTATGCCACACCTATAAATATCAGACCGGGCTGGCAGCTGAACATCTAGACACAACTGTTTTAATGTCTGTTTGCACCTCCAGACACCTTAGTCGGACAACCGTCTCTGACCAAGCTATAGACACCCTGCCCTCGTTTGACCCGGCAACAGACTCCCTATCCCTGGTTACGGCGGACAATCCAATCGTCTCTGACACAGCTTTAGACACCCTGCCCTCGTTTGACCCGGCAACAGACTCCCTATCTCTGGTCTAGTTGGACAATCCATCCAGCTCTGACCCAGAAAACCATGAAATTAAACCAATCTGCTTTTGTTCCCCTCTTTACGTTTCTCCTTGTTTAAAGGGCAGACAATTATTCTACAGTGGACACATGCACCTCCAGACCTCCTCGCCTGGCTTGACCCAGCAACAGACCCACTATCCAACCATGTCTGACCCAGCAACAGACCCACTATCCAACCATGTCTGACCCAGCAACAGACCCACTATCCAACCATGTCTGACCCAGCAACAGACCCACTATCCAACCATGTCTGACCCAGCAACAGACCCACTATCCAACCATGTCTGACCCAGCCACTATCCGTGGTCTGGTCTGACAACCCACAGGGGTTTCACCCATGAAATCAAACCAGTTTAACTTTTGTTCCCCTCTTTCCATTAATAACTGCCAGACACTTCTCTACAGTGGATAAGTACACCTACAGACCTTCTCTTCCTGGTCGACCAACCATCTCTGACTGACCCAGCTACAGAGAGGCTGAGACCCATGAAATCACCTACACACCTTCTCTTCCTGGTCGACCAACCATCTCTGACTGACCCAGCTACAGAGAGGCTGAGACCCATTACATCACCTACAGACCTTCTCTTCCTGGTCGACCAACCATCTCTGACTGACCCAGCCAGAGAGAGGCTGAGACCCATGAAATCATCTACAGACCTTCTCTTCCTGGTCGACCAACCATCTCTGACTGACCCAGCTACAGAGAGGCTGAGACCCATGAAATCATCTACAGACCTTCTCTTCCTGGTCGACCAACCATCTCTGACTGACCCAGCTACAAAGAGGCTGAGACCAATTACATCACCTAAAGACCTTCTCTTCCTGGTCGACCAACCATCTCTGACTGACCCAGCTACAGAGAGGCTGAGACCCATGAAATCATCTACAGACCTTCTCTTCCTGGTTGACCAACCATCTCTGACTGACCCAGCTACAGAGAGGCTGAGACCCATGAAATCATCTACAGACCTTCTCTTCCTGGTCGACCAACCATCTCTGACTGACCCAGCTACAGAGAGGCTGAGACCCATGAAATCACCTACACACCTTCTCTTCCTGGTCGACCAACCATCTCTGACTGACCCAGCTACAGAGAGGCTGAGACCCATTACATCACCTACAGACCTTCTCTTCCTGGTCGACCAACCATCTCTGACTGACCCAGCTACAGAGAGGCTGAGACCCATGAAATCATCTACAGACCTTCTCTTCCTGGTCGACCAACCATCTCTGACTGACCCAGCCAGAGAGAGGCTGAGACCCATTACATCACCTACAGACCTTCTCTTCCTGGTCGACCAACCATCTCTGACTGACCCAGCTACAGAGAGAGGCTGAGACCCATGAAATCATCTACAGACCTTCTCTTCCTGGTCGACCAACCATCTCTGACTGACCCAGCCAGAGAGAGGCTGAGACCAATTACATCACCTAAAGACCTTCTCTTCCTGGTCGACCAACCATCTCTGACTGACCCAGCTACAGAGAGGCTGAGACCCATGAAATCATCTACAGACCTTCTCTTCCTGGTTGACCAACCATCTCTGACTGACCCAGCTACAGAGAGGCTGAGACCCATTACATCACCTACAGACCTTCTCTTCCTGGTCGACCAACCATCTCTGACTGACCCAGCTACAGAGAGGCTGAGACCCATGAAATCATCTACAGACCTTCTCTTCCTGGTCGACCAACCATCTCTGACTGACCCAGCTACAGAGAGGCTGAGACCCATGAAATCACCTACACACCTTCTCTTCCTGGTCGACCAACCATCTCTGACTGACCCAGCTACAGAGAGGCTGAGACCCATTACATCACCTACAGACCTTCTCTTCCTGGTCGACCAACCATCTCTGACTGACCCAGCTACAGAGAGGCTGAGACCCATGAAATCATCTACAGACCTTCTCTTCCTGGTCGACCAACCATCTCTGACTGACCCAGCCAGAGAGAGGCTGAGACCCATTACATCACCTACAGACCTTCTCTTCCTGGTCGACCAACCATCTCTGACTGACCCAGCTACAGAGAGAGGCTGAGACCCATTACATCACCTACAGACCTTCTCTTCCTGGTCGACCAACCATCTCTGACTGACCCAGCTACAGAGAGGCTGAGACCCATTACGTCACCCTAAGCCAGAAGCAATCTGCTTTCGTTCTCCATTATCTAGAAATGTTTCAAATGGCAGAAGGTTGGCTACAGTGAAAATGCGCAAAGGACCACAATGCCAAGATAGAGAGTTACCATATTGCCATAACATAATACTACTATATGGACAGTAGCCTGTGTTTCATGCTTACATTGAGCCGGTCATTCAACGCTGATACCAGAGAGCCTCTTCCTAGCAAAACAAAATGACTTCTGTGAAAATCCCCGTAACATTTTTTAGGTTGCGGCAAATGTTCTCATAACACAAAAAAACTCTCCAGTTGTGCTGATGATTATAAAATGTTTGTATAAAACATTTGTCTGACAAGAATGTTCCCAGAACACATTTAGTCTGTTCTGTTAAGGTTCTCAGAATGTGAGAATGTCAGGTTCTCAGAATATCAGGTTCTCAGAATGTCAGAATGTCAGGTTCTCAGAATGTCAGAATGTCAGGTTCTCAGAATGTCAGGTTCTCAGAATGTCAGAATGTCAGGTTCTCAGAATGTCAGGTTCTCAGAATGTCAGAATGTCAGGTTCTCAGAATGTCAGGTTCTCAGAATGTCAGAATGTCAGGTTCTCAGAATGTCAGGTTCTCAGAATGTCAGAATGTCAGGTTCTCAGAATGTCAGGTTCTCAGAATGTCAGAATGTCAGGTTCTCAGAATGTCAGAATGTCAGAATGTAAGAATGTCAGAATGTCAGGTTCTCAGAATGTCAGAATGTCAGGTTCTCAGAATGTCAGAATGTCAGAATGTCAGGTTCTCAGAATGTCAGAATGTCAGGTTCTCAGAATGTCAGGTTCTCAGAATGTCAGGTTCTCAGAATGTCAGGTTCTCAGAATGTCAGGTTCTCAGAATGTCAGAATGTCAGGTTCTCAGAATGTTAGAATGTCAGGTTCTCAGAATGTCAGGTTCTCAGAATGTCAGGTTCTCAGAATGTCAGAATGTCAGGTTCTCAGAGTATCAGGTTCTCAGAATGTCAGAATGTCAGGTTCTCAGAATGTCAGAATGTCAGGTTCTCAGAATGTCAGGTGTCTCAGAATGTCAGAATATCAGGTTCTCAGAATGTCAGAATGTCAGGTTCTCAGAATAACAGGTTCTCAGAATGTCAGAATGTCAGGTTCTCAGAATGTCAGAATGTCAGGTTCTCAGAATGTCAGGTTCTCAGAATGTCAGAATGTCAGGTTCTCAGAATGTCAGGTTCTCAGAATGTCAGAATGTCAGGTTCTCAGAATGTCAGGTTCTCAGAATGTCAGAATGTCAGGTTCTCAGAATGTCAGAATGTCAGAATGTAAGAATGTCAGAATGTCAGGTTCTCAGAATGTCAGAATGTCAGGTTCTCAGAATGTCAGAATGTCAGGTTCTCAGAATGTCAGGTTCTCAGAATGTCAGGTTCTCAGAATGTCAGGTTCTCAGAATGTCAGGTTCTCAGAATGTCAGAATGTCAGGTTCTCAGAATGTTAGAATGTCAGGTTCTCAGAATGTCAGGTTCTCAGAATGTCAGGTTCTCAGAATGTCAGAATGTCAGGTTCTCAGAGTATCAGGTTCTCAGAATGTCAGAATGTCAGGTTCTCAGAATGTCAGAATGTCAGGTTCTCAGAATAACAGGTTCTCAGAATGTCAGAATGTCAGGTTCTCAGAATAACAGGTTCTCAGAATGTCAGAATGTCAGGTTCTCAGAGTATCAGGTTCTCAGAATGTCAGAATGTCAGGTTCTCAGAATGTCAGAATGTCAGGTTCTCAGAATGTCAGGTGTCTCAGAATGTCAGAATATCAGGTTCTCAGAATGTCAGAATGTCAGGTTCTCAGAATAACAGGTTCTCAGAATGTCAGAATGTCAGGTTCTCAGAATAACAGGTTCTCAGAATGTCAGAATGTCAGGTTCTCAGAATGTCAGGTGTCTCAGAATATGTGCAGCTGATTATACAATACTTATTTTTGTGTGAAAAAACATTGTTGTTACAAGAAAATTCCCAGAACACATTTTTTGTATGTTCTTTAAAAGTTCTTAAAACATTTATTTAGATTGTGGGGACATTGTGTGGATATGACAAGTTACCAGAACACTAAAACTCTCCAGTTGTATTGACATTCAGATAATATTTGTATTAGGGTGCAGAAAACATTCCCTCACTGTCCTTAGAATGTTATTCCTATGTTCAAATGAAGTCACGACATTCCCTCACTGTCCTTAGAATGTTATTCCTATGTTCAAATGAAGTCACGACATTCCCTCACTGTCCTTAGAATGTTATTCCTATGTTCAAATGAAGTTACGACATTCCCTCACTGTCCTTAGAATGTTATTCCTATGTTCAAATGAAGTTACGACATTCCCTCACTGTCCTTAGAATGTTATTCCTATGTTCAAATGAAGTTACGACATTCCCTCACTGTCCTTAGAATGTTACTCCTATGTTCAAATGAAGTTAAGAACAGTGCACAGAGGTGTTTTCTTCATGTGTGAGTGTTACTGTTGAGGAAGTTAGTTATACAACGATCCATGTGGAAGAAACTTTTTGGCAAATTATTTGGAATTATATGACAATTTATTAGACATGTATTTTCCAAACATAGTTTGACCATATTTTGTTGAAAGTCACAAGCGGGGGATCGAAACCGGGGAGCTTTGTGGTGGTATCCCTGGAATATGACTAACACAAAAATACATCTGTTTATTCCTTTCATCTGACTGTCAGGTTGGGATCTTTGTCTTTGTAAAGAGAGGATAAGGACATCTAGAAAAATAACTATCCTCTACTATGTCTTACTCTACCAATCTTCTTTATATCCTGGTAAGTTGTGATGTTTGGACTTTTATTTTCCCTACAGACTTGATCTCAGACATCATGTTAAATGATTGGCTGGCAGATTGCAGTGAAGTCTATATATATGTGCATAGTGTACAGAAAACATATAGCCATAGTTTGGACTATAATTTAATTCAGGATTTCAGTACAAAGGGAAAATCCACTAGAAACTGTAGGATCTTGGTGGCACAGCAGACTCAGTAACCCACAGCGCTTGCAGATCGCAAATCACCTTGAGTACCTTTCTTAAAAAAAAAAAAAAGAAAAGCTATAGCTATGTTTGGACAATACCCTAATGTTCTAGGAACATTACTGGAACCTTGTGTTAATACACTTCCTGGCAACCATACACTTCCTGGCAACCATACACTCACTGGCAACCATACACTCCCTGGCAACCATACACTCCCTGGCAACTATACACTCCCTGGCAACCATACACTCCCTGGCAACCATACACTCCCTGGCAACCATACACTCCCTGGCAACCATACACTCCCTGGCAACCATACACTCCCTGGCAACTATACACTCCCTGGCAACCATACACTCCCTGGCAACCATACACTCCCTGGCAACTATACACTCCCTGGCAACCATACACTCCCTGGCAACCATACACTCCCTGGCAACCTAATGAGAACCTTAAAGTTTTTACAGATGTTGTGAACAAGATTTTAGTGAATGTTAGGAGAACATTCCAAGGATATTTCATTTCAAAAACTATTCTTAGAAAATAATATTTGGTGATCAAAAACATTCTTTGAATGTTTGTGGGACGTTATCATACTAATATTAGTTCAAGCCCTCACTCGAACTTAATGGGAATGTTAGCTAATGTTCTGGGAATGTTCCAGGTTTGCTGGGTTCTTTGTTGTTATCAATACACACCATTGGTTGTTCATTGACCATCCTATTGCAAGATACATTTTCCTGCCCTGCATGAAATGAACACTTGTACTGTATTCAAAGGTTTTAAAGATGTTTGTCATTTCCATTTTCTATCAAATATTTATCAACCCACACATAAATGTCCATTCATTTTAATCCACATAGTAACTCACGTTTCCTGTTGCTGCAGGATTCTGTTCCTGCTGTGAGAAACTGGTCAAATTAATATCCTACACCTGTGTAGGTGTCTCGGGTGATATCTCCATTAATGTTAGCGCAACGTTCCACTAATGTTTTCTCATAACCAATTTAATTTAATCCAGAAATGATTGCTGAAGAATGTTTAAGGGAACGTTGTCATTAACGTCAACGTTATAACTTTATGAGAGCGTTGTAGGACTATTCCCTGTTTGCTGTTATGGGTGGTTTTAACAACACAACAACGTAACAATATGTCCATCAACGTTAGCAGAACGTTCCCGTAATGTTTTCTCAGAACCGTTTCTGTTGTTTTTACATTTTGTTACGGCAATATATTCTAAAAACATTGTGTTGTTATATTCTGTGGGAACCTAATGAGAACGTTTGGGGAACGTTCTGTGGTGGTTGTTGCAGATGTTGTGCACGTCATTGCAGTGAACGTTAGGAGAACATTCCAAGGATATTTAATTTAAAACATTTTCTGAAAGAAAATAAATAAATATATATGTATATATATACATATTCTTTGAATGTTTTTGAGATGTTATCTTCCTAATGTTAGATAAAACACTAAACAGAACTTAATGGAAATCTTAGCTAATGTTCTGGGAATGTTCCCGGTTTGCTGGGTTGTTTTTTCATTTTGAAATGGCTGATGGTGAATGAAGCAGCCTTGTCCGAAGCAGACCCAACCATAAAGGCAGCAGGATCTCCTGTTTCTACAGCATGATAAAGAGGCACGTTCCCCGGACAGGACGCAAGTCTATTACAGGGCCTTGGGGAATAAGCATGTTCATTGTGTAAAGTTCAAGTGGTCTGGGTTTATTGACAGTAACGTGGCTAAATGCTATTATAACACACCACTCACAGCACACCAGTTGTTAGCTAGCTACTTACCGATGAAAGGGGAGCTCAGGGCAATACTGCACAGCTGTGGAGTAAGGACAATTCATTCTGACTTTTTCTATCTTCTCGTGGTCAACTCTTCAAAGCTGTCAGTAGATCACATAAACACATGTATTAGTGATCATACATGGACGAGGTGAATAAAATCAGATAAATAAATAGAATAAATTAATACAGGACTGGGTTTTAAAGTCCTGAAGGGTCAAGTGCACAGCAGTGAAGAACGTCTGGAGGATGTTTAGATTTTTGGTATTTTTTTCTTCAGCTCACCAGTGAGAGGCGGGGTTTGAGCCAGCGCACTGACCAATCCCCTGTAGCAGTTGAACAGGGGTATCACTCTCACTCAGTTGCTAGGATATAGATATCAAGCAACACCCCTCCCTCCTCACCCATTTCCCGAGGTCTAACTCTAGCCCCTATCTCACCACTATCCTGAAAAGCTGAAGTTCATCCCTGTGCCATTTGCTCCCTCGCCTTGCTCTGACATTTCCACCCAGATTCCCTGGAGGTTTAAACGACAGACATGTCTGTTGCATCACACTGCTCACTATACTGCCCACCGCAAGCCCCACTGTGCCTGGTATCAGTCTGGCTAGTGTAGCGATGCCATAAACAACCCCCTGGTATCAGTCTGGCAAGTGTAGAGATGCCATAAACAACCCCCTGGTATCAGTCTGGCAAGTGTAGCGATGCCATAAACAACCCCCTGGTATCAGTCTGGCTAGTGTAGAGATGCCATAAACAACCCCCTGGTATCAGTCTGGCTAGTGTAGCGATGCCATAAACAACCCCCTGGTATCAGTCTGGCTAGTGTAGAGATGCCATAAACAACCCCCTGGTATCAGTCTGGCTAGTGTAGAGATGCCATAAACAACCCCTGGTATCAGTCTGGCTAGTGTAGCGATGCCATAAACAAACCCCTGGTATCAGTCTGGCTAGTGTAGAGATGCCATAAACAACCCCCTGGTATCAGTCTGGCTAGTGTAGAGATGCCATAAACAACCCCCTGGTATCAGTCTGGCTAGTGTAGAGATGCCATAAACAACCCCCTGGTATCAGTCTGGCTAGTGTAGAGATGCCATAAACAACCCCTGGTATCAGTCTGGCTAGTGTAGAGATGCCATAAACAACCCCCTGGTATCAGTCTGGCTAGTGTAGAGATGCCATAAACAACCCCCTGGTATCAGTCTGGCTAGTGTAGAGATGCCATAAACAACCCCCTGGTATCAGTCTGGCTAGTGTAGAGATGCCATAAACAACCCCCTGGTATCAGTCTGGCTAGTGGAGAGATGCCATAAACAACCCCCTGGTATCAGTCTGGCTAGTGTAGAGATGCCATAAACAACCCCCTGGTATCAGTCTGGCTAGTGTAGAGATGCCATAAACAACCCCCTGGTATCAGTCTGGCTAGTGTAGAGATGCCATAAACAACCCCCTGGTATCAGTCTGGCTAGTGTAGAGATGCCATAAACAACCCCCTGGTATCAGTCTGGCTAGTGTAGAGATGCCATAAACAACCACCTGGTATCAGTCTGGCTTGTGTAGAGATGCCATAAACAACCCCCTGGTATCAGTCTGGCTAGAGTAGAGATGCCATAAACAACCCCCTGGTATCAGTCTGGCTTGTGTAGAGATGCCATAAACAACCCCCTGGTATCAGTCTGGCTAGTGTAGAGATGCCATAAACAACCCCCTGGTATCAGTCTGGCTGGTGTAGTCTGTAGTCTGTAGTCTGTCTAGCCTGTAGTCTATCTAGCCTGTAGTCTATCTAGTCTGTAGTCTGTCTAGTCTGTAGTCTATCTAGTCTGTAGTCTGTCTAGCCTGTAGTCTATCTAGTCTGTAGTCTATCTAGTCTGTAGTCTGTCTAGTCTGTAGTCTATCTAGTCAGTAGTTAATCTAGTCTGTAGTTAATTTAGTGAGTGTCTCCCGACCCCTCCTGTCTCAGCCTCCAGTATTTATGCTGCAGTAGTTTATGTGTCGGGGGCCTAGGGACAGTCTGTTATATCTAGAGTATTTCTCCTGTCTTATCTGGTGTCCTGTGTGAATTGAAGTATGCTCTCTCTAATTCTCTCTCTCTCTTTCCATCGTTCTTTCTTCGTCTCTCTCTCTCTCTCTCTCTCTCTCTCTCTCAGAGGATCTGAGCCCTAGGACCATGCCTCAGGACTACCTGCTTCAGTGTATTATTATTTGACCCTGCTGGTTTATGAACATTTGAAGATCTTGGTCATGTTCTGTTATAATCTCCACCCGGCACAGCCAGAAGAGGACTGGCCACCCCTCATAGCCTGGTTCCTCTCTAGGTTTCTTCCTAGGTTCTGGTCTTTCTAGGGAGTTTTTCCTAGCCACCGTGCTTCTACACCTGCATTGCTTGCTGTTTGGGGTTTTAGGCTGGGTTTCTGTACAGCACTTTGTGATATCAGCTGATGTAAGAAGGGCTTTATAAATAATTTTGATTTGATTTGATTACACAGTCAGACTGAGAGAACCTGTCAGCTTATACACAGATCTGATGTCAGTCTTGACGATGGTTAAGGAAATGGTAATGGTAACAGTAGACAGTGGTGCTGAAAGGTAGAAAGCAGTAAACATCACAAAGTTAACGTCTCTTCCTCTTGGGATGTTCTTTGTTACCCAATTAGTATCTGTTGCTGCCCATTTAGTGTCCTCCGTCAGTGTATTATCTTGGTGTCCTCTGTCAGTGTATTATCTTGGTGTCCTCCGTCAGTGTATTATCTTGGTGTCCTCTGTCAGTGTATTATCTTGGTGTCCTCCGTCAGTGTATTATCTTGGTGTCCTCTGTCAGTGTATTATCTTGGTGTCCTCCGTCAGTGTATTATCTTGGTGTCCCCCGTCAGTGTATTATCTTGGTGTCCTCCGTCAGTGTATTATCTTGGTGTCCTCCGTCAGTGTATTATCTGGGACAATAGAAACAAAGCAGACAGACAGACAGACAGACAGACAGACAGACAGACAGACAGACAGACAGAAAGCCTTTGCACTAGTCTAATCTAACATAAAAAATGTTGCTTTTAGTCCAACACCAAAACAACAACACACTATCTTCTCACTATCAGTCTCTCACTCCCTCTCACCCACATAGTACGAGGCTGTAAACCAAGATGCGTTTTGCGGTTTTAGGAGATGAATGGAGAGTGAATCAGCAGGCTAAAATAAAGGGCAGGGTCACAGAGGGGGGAGATAATAAATAGATCTTGTGTATCCAGGGAACACTAGCCCTGTGGTTGATGTGGACTGTTGTCTGTCTAATAAAGAGAGAGAGAGAGAGAGAGAGAGAGAGAGAGAGAGAGAGAGAGAGAGAGAGAAGAGAGAAAAGAAGAGAGAGAGAGAGAGAGAGATGATGGTATCGTAAATGAATGGATAAAATATACAGACCACAAATTCCAATTGGCTATACTTAAACTCTTTAACATCATCCTCAGCGCTGGCATCTTCCCCAATATTTTGAACGATGACTGATCCTCCCCAATCCACAAAAGTAGAGAAAAATTTGACCCCAATAACTACCATGGGACATGCATCAACCTGGACAAAATACTCTGCATTATCATTAACTGCAGACTAGACTAGTACATTTCCTCAGTGAAAACAATGTACTGACCACTGTAACACGCTTGGTCCTAACTACTGTAACAGGCTTGGTCCTAACTCCTGTAACAGGCTTGGTCCTAACTACTGTAACAGGCTTGGTCCTAACTACTGTAACAGGCTTGGTCCTAACCACTGTAACAGGCTTGGTCCTAACTACTGTAACAGGCTTGGTCCTAACTCCTGTAACAGGCTTGGTCCTAACTCCTGTAACAGGCTTGGTCCTAACCACTGTAACAGGCTTGGTCCTAACTACTGTAACAGGCTGGGTCCTAACCACTGTAACATGCTTGGTCCTAACTACTGTAACAGGCTTGGTCCTAACTACTGTAACAGGCTTGGTCCTAACTACTGTAACAGGCTTGGTCCTAACTACTGTAACAGGCTGGGTCCTAACTACTGTAACAGGCTTGGTCCTAACCACTGTAACAGGCTTGGTCCTAACTACTGTAACAGGCTTGGTCCTAACTACTGTAACAGGCTTGGTCCTAACTACTGTAACAGGCTTGGTCCTAACCACTGTAACAGGCTTGGTCCTAACTACTGTAACAGGCTTGGTCCTAACTACTGTAACAGGCTTGGTCCTAACCACTGTAACAGGCTTGGTCCTAACTACTGTAACAGGCTTGGTCCTAACTACTGTAACAGGCTTGGTCCTAACTCCTGTAACAGGCTTGGTCCAAACCACTGCTCCATCATTGCTGTCCGTCAACCTCTCTCTCTTCATGGCATTCCAGTTGGGGTTGGTGCGCTGTCCAACTGTTGCCTGCCATATAGCCTCATTTTCTATATGTTTTATTTCACCTTTATTTAACCAGGTAGGCTAGTTGAAAATAAGTTCTAATTTGCAACTGTGACCTGGCCAAGATAAAGCAAAGCAGTGCGACACAAACAACAACACAGAGTTACACATGGAGTAAACAATAAACAAGCCAATAAACAAATCAATGACACAGTAGAAAAAATAAAGTCTATATACAGTGTGTGCAAAAGGCATGAGGAGGTAGGCAATAAATAGACCATAGGAGCAAATAGTTACAATTTAGCAGATTGACACTGGAGTGATAGAGGAGCAGATGATGATGTGCAAGTAGAGATACTGGTGTGCAAAAGAGCAGAAAAGTAAATAAAACAAAAACAGTATGGGGATGAGGTAGACAGATTGGATGGGCTATTTACAGATGGACTATGTACAGCTGCTCCTGCTGCTCCAACGACAGCACCATGCCAGCCAGGAAGCCTGCATGCCCCATGTGCCCTTGTTTTAACAATGTCTGGTACTGACACGAAGGGTAGCTGCTCAAGGTTCAAGCAGACATGTAATTCCACTGAACCAGATACGGTTCCTTACCTACTAGATCCTCTGTGAGCTCTCGGGACCGAGGGGTTGTAGTCTTCAGCTGACTCCACCTGGTTGGGCACGGCTGGCTAGTCCTCAGCCAGGTAAAGTCCTCCACTGACTCCACCTGGTTGGGCACGGCTGGCTAGTCCTCAGCCTGGTACAGGTCCTCCACTGAGCCCACCTGGTTGGGCATGGCTGGCTAGTCCTCAGCCTGGTACAGGTCCTCCACTGACTCCACCTGGTTGGGCATGGCTGGCTAGTCTTCAGCCAGGTACAGGTCCTCCACAGACTCCACCTGGTTGGGCATGGCTGGCTAGTCTTCAGACAGGTACAGGTCCTCCACTGACTCCACCTGGTTGGGCACGGCTGGCTAGTCCTCAGCCAGGTACAGGTCCTCCAGACTCCACCTGGTTGGGCACGGCTGGCTAGTCCTCAGCCTGGTACAGGTCCTCCACAGACTCCACCTGGTTGGGCACAGCTGGCTAGTCCTCAGCCTGGTACAGGTCCTCCACTGACTCCACCTGGTTGGGCACGGCTGGCTAGTCTTCAGCTAGGTACAGGTCCTCCACTGACTCCACCTGGTTGGGCACGGCTGGCTAGTCTTCAGCCTGGTACATGTCCTCCACTGACTCCACCTGGTTGGGCACGGCTGGCTAGTCCTCAGCCTGGTACAGGTCCTCCACTGACTCCACCTGGTTGGGCACGGCTGGCTAGTCTTCAGCCAGGTACAGGTCCTCCACTGACTCCACCTGGTTGGGCACGGCTGGCTAGTCCTCAGCCTGGTACAGGTCCTCCACTGACTCCACCTGGTTGGGCACGGCTGGCTAGTCCTCAGCCTGGTACAGGTCCTCCACAGACTCCACCTGGTTGGGCACGGCTGGCTAGTCCTCAGCCTGGTACAGGTCCTCCACTGACTCCACCTGGTTGGGCACGGCTGGCTAGTCTTCAGACAGGTACAGGTCCTCCACTGACTCCACCTGGTTGGGCACGGCTGGCTAGTCCTCAGCCTGGTACAGGTCCTCCACTGACTCCACCTGGTTGGGCACGGCTGGCTAGTCCTCAGCCTGGTACAGGTCCTCCACAGAATCCACCTGGTTGGGCACGGCTGGCTAGTCCTCAGCCTGGTACAGGTCCTCCACTGACTCCACCTGGTTGGGCACGGCTGGCTAGTCTTCAGCTAGGTACAGGTCCTCCACTGAGCCCACCTGGTTGGGCACGGCTGGCTAGTCCTCAGCCAGGTACAGGTCCTCCACTGACTCCACCTGGTTGGGCACGGCTGGCTAGTCTTCAGCCAGGTACAGGTCCTCCAGACTACACCTGGTTGGGCACGGCTGGCTAGTCTTCAGCCAGGTACAGGTCCTCCAGACTCCACCTGGTCGGGCACGGCTGGCTAGTCCTCAGCCAGGTACAGGTCCTCCAGACTCCACCTGGTTGGGCACGGCTGTCTAGTCTTCAGCCAGGTACAGGTCCTCCACTGACTCCACCTGGTTGGGCACGGCTGGCTAGTCTTCAGCCTGGTACAGGTCCTCCACTGACTCCACCTGGTTGGACACGGCTGGCTAGTCTTCAGCCTGGTACAGGTCCTCCACTGACTCCACCTGGTTGGGCACGGCTGGCTAGTCTTCAGCCAGGTACAGGTCCTCCACTGACTCCACCTGGTTGGGCACGGCTGGCTAGTCCTCAGACAGGTACAGGTCCTCCAGACTCCACCTGGTTGGGCACGGCTGGCTAGTCCTCAGACAGGTACAGGTCCTCCACTGACTCCACCTGGTTGGGCACGGCTGGCTAGTCCTCAGACAGGTACAGGTCCTCCACAGACTCCACCTGGTTGGGCACGGCTGGCTAGTCTTCAGCCAGGTACAGGTCCTCCACTGACTCCACCTGGTTGGGCACGGCTGGCTAGTCCTCAGACAGGTACAGGTCCTCCACTGACTCCACCTGGTTGGGCACGGCTGGCTAGTCCTCAGCCAGGTACAGGTCCTCCACAGACTCCACCTGGTTGGGCACGGCTGGCTAGTCCTCAGCCTGGTACAGGTCCTCCACTGACTCCACCTGGTTGGGCACGGCTGGCTAGTCTTCAGACAGGTACAGGTCCTCCACTGACTCCACCTGGTTGGGCACGGCTGGCTAGTCTTCAGACAGGTACAGGTCCTCCACAGACTCCACCTGGTTGGGCACGGCTGGCTAGTCCTCAGCCTGGTACAGGTCCTCCACTGACTCCACCTGGTTGGGCACGGCTGGCTAGTCCTCAGCCTGGTACAGGTCCTCCACAGACTCCACCTGGTTGGGCACGGCTGGCTAGTCCTCAGCCTGGTACAGGTCCTCCACTGACTCCACCTGGTTGGGCACGGCTGGCTAGTCTTCAGCTAGGTACAGGTCCTCCACTGAGCCCACCTGGTTGGGCACGGCTGGCTAGTCCTCAGCCAGGTACAGGTCCTCCACTGACTCCACCTGGTTGGGCACGGCTGGCTAGTCTTCAGCCAGGTACAGGTCCTCCAGACTACACCTGGTTGGGCACGGCTGGCTAGTCTTCAGCCAGGTACAGGTCCTCCAGACTCCACCTGGTCGGGCACGGCTGGCTAGTCCTCAGCCAGGTACAGGTCCTCCAGACTCCACCTGTTGGGCACGGCTGGCTAGTCTTCAGCCAGGTACAGGTCCTCCACTGACTCCACCTGGTTGGGCACGGCTAGCTAGTCTTCAGCCTGGTACAGGTCCTCCACTGACTCCACCTAGTTGGGCACGGCTGGCTAGTCCTCAGCCTGGTACATGTCCTCCACTGACTCCACCTGGTTGGGCACGGCTGGCTAGTCTTCAGACAGGTACAGGTCCTCCACTGACTCCACCTGGTTGGGCACGGCTGGCTAGTCCTCAGACAGGTACAGGTCCTCCACTGACTCCACCTGGTTGGGCACGGCTGGCTAGTCCTCAGCCAGGTACAGGTCCTCCACTGACTCCACCTAGTTGGGCACGGCTGGCTAGTCCTCAGCCAGGTACAGGTCCTCCACTGACTCCACCTGGTTGGGCACGGCTGGCTAGTCTTCAGCCAGGTACAGGTCCTCCACTGACTGCACCTGGTTGGGCACGGCTGGCTAGTCCTCAGCCAGGTACAGGTCCTCCACTGACTCCACCTGGTTGGGCACGGCTGGCTAGTCTTCAGCCAGGTACAGGTCCTCCACTGACTCCACCTGGTTGGGCACGGCTGGCTAGTCCTCAGCCTGGTACAGGTCCTCCACTGACTCCACCTGGTTGGGCACGGCTGGCTAGTCCTCAGCCTGGTACAGGTCCTCCAGACTCCACCTGGTTGGGCACGGCTGGCTAGTCTTCAGCCAGGTACAGGTCCTCCACTGACTCCACCTGGTTGGGCACGGCTGGCTAGTCCTCAGACAGGTACAGGTCCTCCACTGACTCCACCTGGTTGGGCACGGCTGGCTAGTCCTCAGCCTGGTACAGGTCCTCCACTGACTCCACCTGGTTGGGCACGGCTGGCTAGTCCTCAGCCTGGTACAGGTCCTCCACAGACTCCACCTGGTTGGGCACGGCTGGCTAGTCCTCAGCCTGGTACAGGTCCTCCACTGACTCCACCTGGTTGGGCACGGCTGGCTAGTCTTCAGACAGGTACAGGTCCTCCACTGACTCCACCTGGTTGGGCACGGCTGGCTAGTCTTCAGACAGGTACAGGTCCTCCACTGACTCCACCTGGTTGGGCACGGCTGGCTAGTCGTCAGCCTGGTACAGGTCCTCCACTGACTCCACCTGGTTGGGCACGGCTGGCTAGTCCTCAGCCTGGTACAGGTCCTCCACAGACTCCACCTGGTTGGGCACGGCTGGCTAGTCCTCAGCCTGGTACAGGTCCTCCACTGACTCCACCTGGTTGGGCACGGCTGGCTAGTCTTCAGCTAGGTACAGGTCCTCCACTGAGCCCACCTGGTTGGGCACGGCTGGCTAGTCCTCAGCCAGGTACAGGTCCTCCACTGACTCCACCTGGTTGGGCACGGCTGGCTAGTCTTCAGCCAGGTACAGGTCCTCCAGACTACACCTGGTTGGGCACGGCTGGCTAGTCTTCAGCCAGGTACAGGTCCTCCAGACTCCACCTGGTCGGGCACGGCTGGCTAGTCCTCAGCCAGGTACAGGTCCTCCAGACTCCACCTGGTTGGGCACGGCTAGCTAGTCTTCAGCCAGGTACAGGTCCTCCACTGACTCCACCTGGTTGGGCACGGCTGGCTAGTCCTCAGCCTGGTACAGGTCCTCCACAGACTCCACCTGGTTGGGCACGGCTGGCTAGTCCTCAGCCTGGTACAGGTCCTCCACTGACTCCACCTGGTTGGGCACGGCTGGCTAGTCTTCAGCCAGGTACAGGTCCTCCACTGACTCCACCTGGTTGGGCACGGCTGGCTAGTCTTCAGCTAGGTACAGGTCCTCCACTGACTCCACCTGGTTGGGCACGGCTGGCTAGTCTTCAGCCAGGTACAGGTCCTCCACTGACTCCACCTGGTTGGGCACGGCTGGCTAGTCCTCAGCCTGGTACAGGTCCTCCACTGACTCCACCTGGTTGGGCACGGCTGGCTAGTCCTCAGCCTGGTACAGGTCCTCCACAGACTCCACCTGGTTGGGCACGGCTGGCTAGTCCTCAGCCTGGTACAGGTCCTCCACTGACTCCACCTGGTTGGGCACGGCTGGCTAGTCTTCAGACAGGTACAGGTCCTCCACTGACTCCACCTGGTTGGGCACGGCTGGCTAGTCTTCAGACAGGTACAGGTCCTCCACTGACTCCACCTGGTTGGGCACGGCTGGCTAGTCCTCAGCCTGGTACAGGTCCTCCACTGACTCCACCTGGTTGGGCACGGCTGGCTAGTCCTCAGCCTGGTACAGGTCCTCCACAGACTCCACCTGGTTGGGCACGGCTGGCTAGTCCTCAGCCTGGTACAGGTCCTCCACTGACTCCACCTGGTTGGGCACGGCTGGCTAGTCTTCAGCTAGGTACAGGTCCTCCACTGAGCCCACCTGGTTGGGCACGGCTGGCTAGTCCTCAGCCAGGTACAGGTCCTCCACTGACTCCACCTGGTTGGGCACGGCTGGCTAGTCTTCAGCCAGGTACAGGTCCTCCAGACTACACCTGGTTGGGCACGGCTGGCTAGTCTTCAGCCAGGTACAGGTCCTCCAGGCTCCACCTGGTCGGGCACGGCTGGCTAGTCCTCAGCCAGGTACAGGTCCTCCAGACTCCACCTGTTGGGCACGGCTGGCTAGTCCTCAGCCTGGTACAGGTCCTCCACTGACACCACCTGGTTGGGCACGGCTGGCTAGTCCTCAGCCAGGTACAGGTCCTCCACTGACTCCACCTGGTTGGGCACGGCTAGCTAGTCTTCAGCCTGGTACAGGTCCTCCACTGACTCCACCTGGTTGGGCACGGCTGGCTAGTCCTCAGCCAGGTACAGGTCCTCCACTGACTCCACCTGGTTGGGCACGGCTGGCTAGTCTTCAGCCTGGTACAGGTCCTCCACTGACTCCACCTGGTTGGGCACGGCTGGCTAGTCTTCAGCTGGATACAGGTACTCCACTGACTCCACCTGGTTGGGCACGGCTGGCTAGTCCTCAGCCTGGTACAGGTCCTCCACTGACTCCACCTGGTTGGGCACGGCAGGCTAGTCTTCAGCCAGGTACAGGTCCTCCACTGACTCCACCTGGTTGGGCACGGCTGGCTAGTCCTCAGCCTGGTACAGGTCCTCCACTGACTCCACCTGGTTGGGCACGGCTGGCTAGTCCTCAGCCAGGTACAGGTCCTCCACTGACTCCACCTGGTTGGGCACGGCTGGCTAGTCTTCAGCCAGGTACAGGTCCTCCACTGACTGCACCTGGTTGGGCACGGCTGGCTAGTCTTCAGCCAGGTACAGGTCCTCCACTGACTCCACCTGGTTGGGCACGGCTGGCTAGTCCTCAGCCAGGTACAGGTCCTCCAGACTCCACCTGGTTGGGCACGGCTGGCTAGTCTTCAGCCAGGTACAGGTCCTCCACTGACTCCACCTGGTTGGGCACGGCTGGCTAGTCTTCAGCCAGGTACAGGTCCACCACTGACTCCACCTGGTTGGGCACGGCTGTCTAGTCTTCAGCTAGGTACAGGTCCTCCACTGACTCCACCTAGTTGGGCACGGCTGGCTAGTCCTCAGCCTGGTACAGGTCCTCCACTGACTCCACCTGGTTGGGCACGGCTGGCTAGTCCTCAGCCAGGTACAGGTCCTCCACTGACTCCACCTGGTTGGGCACGGCTGGCTAGTCTTCAGCCAGGTACAGGTCCTCCAGACTCCACCTGGTTGGGCACGGCTGGCTAGTCTTCAGCCAGGTACAGGTCCTCCACTGACTCCACCTGGTTGGGCAAGGCTGGCTAGTCTTCAGCCAGGTACAGGTCCTCCACTAACTCCACCTGGTTGGGCACGGCTAGCTAGTCTTCAGCCTGGTAAAGGTCCTCCACTGACTCCACCTAGTTGGGCACGGCTGGCTAGTCCTCAGCCTGGTACATGTCCTCCACTGACTCCACCTGGTTGGGCACGGCTAGCTAGTCTTCAGCCAGGTACAGGTCCTCCACTGACTCCACCTGGTTGGGCACGGCTGGCTAGTCCTCAGCCAGGTACAGGTCCTCCACTGACTCCACCTGGTTGGGCACGGCTGGCTAGTCTTCAGCCTGGTACAGGTCCTCCACTGACTCCACCTGGTTGGGCACGGCTGGCTAGTCTTCAGCTGGATACAGGTACTCCACTGACTCCACCTGGTTGGGCACGGCTGGCTAGTCCTCAGCCTGGTACAGGTCCTCCACTGACTCCACCTGGTTGGGCACGACTGGCTAGTCTTCAGCCAGGTACAGGTCCTCCACTGACTGCACCTGGTTGGGCACGGCTGGCTAGTCTTCAGCAAGGTACAGGTCCTCCACTGACTCCACCTGGTTGGGCACGGCTGGCTAGTCCTCAGCCAGGTACAGGTCCTCCACTGACTCCACCTGGTTGGGCACGGCTGGCTAGTCCTCAGCCAGGTACAGGTCCTCCACTGACTCCACCTGGTTGGGCACGGCTGGCTAGTCTTCAGCCTGGTACAGGTCCTCCACTGACTCCACCTGGTTGGGCACGGCTGGCTAGTCTTCAGCTGGATACAGGTACTCCACTGACTCCACCTGGTTGGGCACGGCTGGCTAGTCCTCAGCCTGGTACAGGTCCTCCACTGACTCCACCTGGTTGGGCACGACTGGCTAGTCTTCAGCCAGGTACAGGTCCTCCACTGACTCCACCTGGTTGGGCATGGCTGGCTAGTCCTCAGCCAGGTACAGGTCCTCCACTGACTCCACCTGGTTGGGCACGGCTGGCTAGTCTTCAGCCTGGTACAGGTCCTCCACTGAGCCCACCTGGTTGGGCACGGCTGGCTAGTCCTCAGCCAGGTACAGGTCCTCCACTGACTCCACCTGGTTGGGCACGGCTGGCTAGTCTTCAGCCTGGTACAGGTCCTCCACTGAGCCCACCTGGTTGGGCACGGCTGGCTAGTCCTCAGCCAGGTACAGGTCCTCCACTGACTCCACCTGGTTGGGCACGGCTGGCTAGTCTTCAGCCTGGTACAGGTCCTCCACTGACTCCACCTGGTTGGGCACGGCTGGCTAGTCTTCAGCCTGGTACAGGTCCTCCACTGACTCCACCTGGTTGGGCACGGCTGGCTAGTCTTCAGCTGGATACAGGTCCTCCACTGACTCCACCTGGTTGGGCAAGGCTGGCTAGTCCTCAACCTGGTACAGGTCCTCCACTGACACCACCTGGTTGGGCACGGCTGGCTAGTCTTCAGCCAGGTACAGGTCCTCCACTGACTCCACCTGGTTGGGCACGGCTGGCTAGTCTTCAGCCAGGTACAGGTCCTCCACTGACTCCACCTGGTTGGGCAAGGCTGGCTAGTCCTCAACCTGGTACAGGTCCTCCACTGACACCACCTGGTTGGGCACGGCTGGCTAGTCTTCAGCCAGGTACAGGTCCTCCACTGACTCCACCTGGTTGGGCACGGCTGGCTAGTCTTCAGCCTGGTACAGGTCCTCCACTGACTCCACCTGGTTGGGCACGGCTGGCTAGTCCTCAGCCAGGTACAGGTCCTCCGCTGACTCCACCTGGTTGGGCACGGCTGGCTAGTCCTCAGCCAGGTACAGGTCCTCCGCTGACTCCACCTGGTTGGGCACGGCTGGCTAGTCTTCAGCCAGGTACAGGTCCTCCACTGACTGCACCTGGTTGGGCACGGCTGGCTAGTCCTCAGCCAGGTACAGGTCCTCCAGACTCCACCTGGTTGGGCACGGCTGGCTAGTCCTCAGCCAGGTACAGGTCCTCCATTGACTCCACCTGGTTGGGCACGGCTGGCTAGTCCTCAGCCAGGTACAGGTCCTCCATTGACTCCACCTGGTTGGGCACGGCTGGCTAGTCCTCAGCCAGGTACAGGTCCTCCACAGACTCCACCTGGTTGGGCACGGCTGGCTAGTCTTCAGCCAGGTACAGGTCCTCCACTGACTCCACCTGGTTGGGCACGGCTGGCTAGTCCTCAGCCAGGTACAGGTCCTCCAGACTCCACCTGGTCGTGCACGGCTGGCTAGTCTTCAGCCTGGTACAGGTCCTCCAGACTCCACCTGGTTGGGCACGGCTGGCTAGTCCTCAGCCAGGTACAGGTCCTCCACTGACTCCACCTGGTTGGGCACGGCTGTCTAGTCTTCAGCTAGGTACAGGTCCTCCACTGACTCCACCTGGTTGGGCACGGCTGGCTAGTCTTCAGCCTGGTACAGGTCCTCCACTGACTCCACCTGGTTGGGCACGGCTGGCTAGTCCTCAGCCTGGTACAGGTCCTCCACTGACTCCACCTGGTTGGGCACGGCTGGCTAGTCCTCAGCCTGGTACAGGTCCTCCACTGACTCCAGCTGGTTGGGCACGGCTGGCTAGTCTTCAGCCAGGTACAGGTCCTCCACTAACTCCACCTGGTTGGGCACGGCTGGCTAGTCCTCAGCCTGGTACAGGTCCTCCACTGACTCCACCTGGTTGGGCAAGGCTAGCTAGTCTTCAGCCTGGTACAGGTCCTCCACTGACTCCACCTAGTTGGGCACGGCTGGCTAGTCCTCAGCCAGGTACAGGTCCTCCACTGACTCCACCTGGTTGGGCACGGCTGGCTAGTCTTCAGCCTGGTACAGGTCCTCCACTGACTCCACCTGGTTTGGCACGGCTGGCTAGTCTTCAGCTGGATACAGGTCCTCCACTGACTCCACCTGGTTGGGCACGGCTGGCTAGTCCTCAGCCTGGTACAGGTCCTCCACTGACTGCACCTGGTTGGGCATGGCTGGCTAGTCCTCAGCCAGGTACAGGTCCTCCACTGACTCCACCTGGTTGGGCACGACTGGCTAGTCTTCAGCCAGGTACAGGTCCTCCACTGACTCCACCTGGTTGGGCACGGCTGGCTAGTCTTCAGCCAGGTACAGGTCCTCCACTGACTGCACCTGGTTGGGCATGGCTGGCTAGTCTTCAGCCAGGTACAGGTCCTCCATTGACTCCACCTGGTTGGGCACGGCTGGCTAGTCCTCAGCCAGGTACAGGTCCTCCACTGACTCCACCTGGTTGGGCACGACTGGCTAGTCTTCAGCCAGGTACAGGTCCTCCACTGACTCCACCTGGTTGGGCACGGCTGGCTAGTCTTCAGCCTGGTACAGGTCCTCCACTGACTCCACCTGGTTGGGCACGGCTGGCTAGTCTTCAGCCTGGTACAGGTCCTCCACTGACTCCACCTGGTTGGGCACGGCTGGCTAGTCTTCAGCCAGGTACAGGTCCTCCACTGACTCCACCTGGTTGGGCACGGCTGGCTAGTCCTCAGCCAGGTACAGGTCCTCCACTGACTCCACCTGGTTGGGCACGGCTGGCTAGTCTTCAGCCAGGTACAGGTCCTCCACTGACTCCACCTGGTTGGGCACGGCTGGCTAGTCTTCAGCCTGGTACAGGTCCTCCACTGAGCCCACCTGGTTGGGCACGGCTGGCTAGTCCTCAGCCAGGTACAGGTCCTCCACTGACTCCACCTGGTTGGGCACGGCTGGCTAGTCTTCAGCCTGGTACAGGTCCTCCACTGAGCCCACCTGGTTGGGCACGGCTGGCTAGTCCTCAGCCAGGTACAGGTCCTCCACTGACTCCACCTGGTTGGGCACGGCTGGCTAGTCTTCAGCCTGGTACAGGTCCTCCACTGACTCCACCTGGTTGGGCACGGCTGGCGAGTCTTCAGCCAGGTACAGGTCCTCCACTGACTCCACCTGGTTGGGCACGGCTGGCTAGTCCTCAGCCTGGTACAGGTCCTCCACTGACTCCACCTGGTTGGGCACGGCTGGCTAGTCCTCAGCCAGGTACAGGTCCTCCGCTGACTCCACCTGGTTGGGCACGGCTGGCTAGTCCTCAGCCAGGTACAGGTCCTCCACTGACTCCACCTGGTTGGGCACGGCTGGCTAGTCCTCAGCCTGGTACAGGTCCTCCACTGACTCCACCTGGTTGGGCACGGCTGGCTAGTCCTCAGCCAGGTACAGGTCCTCCGCTGACTCCACCTGGTTGGGCACGGCTGGCTAGTCCTCAGCCAGGTACAGGTCCTCCGCTGACTCCACCTGGTTGGGCACGGCTGGCTAGTCCTCAGCCAGGTACAGGTCCTCCACTGACTCCACCTGGTTGGGCACGGCTGGCTAGTCCTCAGCCTGGTACAGGTCCTCCACTGACTCCACCTGGTTGGGCACGGCTGGCGAGTCTTCAGCCAGGTACAGGTCCTCCACTGACTCCACCTGGTTGGGCACGGCTGGCTAGTCCTCAGCCAGGTACAGGTCCTCCACTGACTCCACCTGGTTGGGCACGGCTGGCTAGTCTTCAGCCAGGTACAGGTCCTCCAGACTCCACCTGGTTGGGCACGGCTGGCTAGTCTTTAGCTAGGTACAGGTCCTCCACTGACTCCACCTGGTTGGGCACGGCTGGCTAGTCCTCAGCCAGGTACAGGTCCTCCACTGACTCCACCTGGTTGGGCACGGCTGGCTAGTCTTCAGCCTGGTACAGGTCCTCCACTGAGCCCACCTGGTTGGGCACGGCTGGCTAGTCCTCAGCCAGGTACAGGTCCTCCACTGACTCCACCTGGTTGGGCACGGCTGGCTAGTCCTCAGCCAGGTACAGGTCCTCCACTGACTCCACCTGGTTGGGCACGGCTGGCTAGTCCTCAGCCTGGTACAGGTCCTCCACTGACTCCACCTGGTTGGGCATGGCTGGCTAGTCCTCAGCCAGGTACAGGTCCTCCACTGACTCCACCTGGTTGGGCACGGCTGGCTAGTCCTCAGCCAGGTACAGGTCCTCCACTGAGCCCACCTGGTTGGGCACGGCTGGCTAGTCCTCAGCCAGGTACAGGTCCTCCACTGACTCCACCTGGTTGGGCACGGCTGGCTAGTCTTCAGCCTGGTACAGGTCCTCCACTGACTCCACCTGGTTGGGCACGGCTGGCTAGTCCTCAGCCTGGTACAGGTCCTCCACTGACTCCACCTGGTTGGGCACGGCTGGCTAGTCCTCAGCCAGGTACAGGTCCTCCGCTGACTCCACCTGGTTGGGCACGGCTGGCTAGTCCTCAGCCAGGTACAGGTCCTCCACTGACTCCACCTGGTTGGGCACGGCTGGCTAGTCTTCAGCCAGGTACAGGTCCTCCAGACTCCACCTGGTTGGGCACGGCTGGCTAGTCTTTAGCTAGGTACAGGTCCTCCACTGACTCCACCTGGTTGGGCACGGCTGGCTAGTCCTCAGCCAGGTACAGGTCCTCCACTGACTCCACCTGGTTGGGCACGGCTGGCTAGTCTTCAGCCTGGTACAGGTCCTCCACTGAGCCCACCTGGTTGGGCACGGCTGGCTAGTCCTCAGCCAGGTACAGGTCCTCCACTGACTCCACCTGGTTGGGCACGGCTGGCTAGTCCTCAGCCAGGTACAGGTCCTCCACTGACTCCACCTGGTTGGGCACGGCTGGCTAGTCCTCAGCCTGGTACAGGTCCTCCACTGACTCCACCTGGTTGGGCATGGCTGGCTAGTCCTCAGCCAGGTACAGGTCCTCCACTGACTCCACCTGGTTGGGCACGGCTGGCTAGTCCTCAGCCAGGTACAGGTCCTCCACTGAGCCCACCTGGTTGGGCACGGCTGGCTAGTCCTCAGCCAGGTACAGGTCCTCCACTGACTCCACCTGGTTGGGCACGGCTGGCTAGTCCTCAGCCTGGTACAGGTCCTCCACTGACTCCACCTGGTTGGGCACGGCTGGCTAGTCCTCAGCCTGGTACAGGTCCTCCACTGACTCCACCTGGTTGGACATGGCTGGCTAGTCCTCAGCCTGGTACATGTCCTCCACTGACTCCACCTGGTTGGGCATGGCTGGCTAGTCCTCAGCCAGGTACAGGTCCTCCTCTGACTCCACCTGGGACGATGGAGATCACTGTTACCGTATAGAGCACGTTTGCAAGTTGTTTCTTTCTTCTTTTTTTCTTGGAGATAGATCAGCTTAAATATTTCAGATAGATTGTAGCTTCCATCAATGTAATTGTCTGCATTAATTCAAATCCCCCATATTTCTTTTTGTACATATCTCTTTAAAATACATTTTCCCTTATTGTTTTCCACCAATCCTACCACCCCTCCCCTGATTGGAGTAAACTAATGGGCAACAACACGTAGGCTTCTACTTCCAGTTTATACTTCATACATTTTATGGACACAATCTATATTATTTTGACATAAATTTTTTTAACTGTGCCTGTTTCACAAAAACTTCAAAACCTATATACGTTTTACGAACACAGTATATTTTTAAATTAGTTATCTTGTTGTTTTTAGTCCCACCCTTCAGCTTCACTCAACCCCTCCCATCTATCTCTGAACACCATCCATTTTGGATTTATATTTGCCATTTATATAGATTTATTTTTTAATCTGTGCTGGTTTTTTTTACATTTACAAAAGTTCTGAACCTTTTTATTCTCATACTTTCTACAGATTCTAAATTTAGGAGACATTTTTTTGTGCTAAATGTATGATTATATTGTTGATCATTTGACTATGACTTTTCTGATCACCCAGTAGTGCCGTCTGCAGAGTTAGCTCCAGGTTAAGGTCACCCAGTAGTGCTATCTGCAAAGTTAGCTCCAGGTTAAGGTCACCCAGTAGTGCCATCTGCAGAGTTAGCTCCAGGTTAAGGTCACCCAGTAGTGCCATCTGCAGAGTTAGCTCCAGGTTAAGGTCACCCAGTAGTGCCATCTGCAGGGTTAGCTCCAGGTTAAGGTCACCCAGTAGTGCCATCTGCAGAGTTAGCTCCAGGTTAAGGTCACCCAGTAGTGCTATCTGCAGAGTTAGCTCCAGGTTAAGGTCACCCAGTAGTGCCATCTGCAGAGTTAGCTCCAGGTTAAGGTCACCCAGTAGTGCTATCTGCAGAGTTAGCTCCAGGTTAAGGTCACCCAGTAGTGCTATCTGCAGAGTTAGCTCCAGGTTAAGGTCACCCAGTAGTGCCATCTGCAGAGTTAGCTCCAGGTTAAGGTCACCCAGTAGTGCCATCTGCAGGGTTAGCTCCAGGCTAAGGTCACCCAGTAGTGCTATCTGCAGGGTTAGCTCCAGGTTAAGGTCACCCAGTAGTGCCATCTGCAGAGTTAGCTCCAGGTTAAGGTCACCCAGTAGTGCCATCTGCAGAGTTAGCTCCAGGTTAAGGTCACCCAGTAGTGCCATCTGCAGAGTTAGCTCCAGGTTAAGGTCACCCAGTAGTGCTATCTGCAGAGTTAGCTCCAGGTTAAGGTCACCCAGTAGTGCCATCTGCAGAGTTAGCTCCAGGTTAAGGTCACCCAGTAGTGCTATCTGCAGAGTTAGCTCCAGGTTAAGGTCACCCAGTAGTGCCATCTGCAGAGTTAGCTCCAGGTTAAGGTCACCCAGTAGTGCTATCTGCAGAGTTAGCTCCAGGTTAAGGTCACCCAGTAGTGCCATCTGCAGAGTTAGCTCCAGGTTAAGGTCACCCAGTAGTGCCATCTGCAGAGTTAGCTCCAGGTTAAGGTCACCCAGTAGTGCCATCTGCAGAGTTAGCTCCAGGTTAAGGTCACCCAGTAGTGCTATCTGCAGGGTTAGCTCCAGGTTAAGGTCACCCAGTAGTGCCATCTGCAGGGTTAGCTCCAGGTTAAGGTCACCCAGTAGTGCCATCTGCAGAGTTAGCTCCAGGTTAAGGTCACCCAGTAGTGCTATCTGCAGAGTTAGCTCCAGGTTAAGGTCACCCAGTAGTGCTATCTGCAGAGTTAGCTCCAGGTTAAGGTCACCCAGTAGTGCTATCTGCAGAGTTAGCTCCAGGTTAAGGTCACCCAGTAGTGCTATCTGCAGAGTTAGCTCCAGGTTAAGGTCACCCAGTAGTGCTATCTGCAGAGTTAGCTCCAGGTTAAGGTCACCCAGTAGTGCTATCTGCAGGGTTAGCTCCAGGTTAATGTCACCCAGTAGTGCCATCTGCAGAGTTAGCTCCAGGTTAAGGTCACCCAGTAGTGCCATCTGCAGAGTTAGCTCCAGGTTAAGGTCACCCAGTAGTGCCATCTGCAGAGTTAGCTCCAGGTTAAGGTCACCCAGTAGTGCCATCTGCAGAGTTAGCTCCAGGTTAAGGTTAAGGTTACCAAAACAAGCTACATATGGACAGTACCAAAACAAGCTACATAAGGACAGTACCAAAACAAGCTACATATGGACAGTACCAAAACAAGCTACATATGGACAGTACCAAAACAAGCTACATAAGGACAGTACCAAAACAAGCTACATAAGGACAGTACCAAAACAAGCTACATATGGACAGTACCAAAACAAGCTACATATGGACAGTACCAAAACAAGCTACATAAGGACAGTACCAAAACAAGCTACATATGGACAGTACCAAAACAAGCTACATAAGGACAGTACCAAAACAAGCTACATAAGGACAGTACCAAAACAAGCTACATATGGACAGTACCAAAACAAGCTACATAAGGACAGTACCAAAACAAGCTATATATGGACAGTACCAAAACAAGCTACATATGGGCAGTACCAAAACAAGCAAAACAAGCTGTGGTGTCCCAGTGGGTGTATTCTCTGTGGTGTCCCAGTGGGTTTATCTTCTGTGGTGTCCCAGTGGGTTTATCCTCTGTGGTGTCCCAGTGGGTTTATCCTCTGTGGTGTCCCAGTGGGTTTATACTCTGTGGTGTCCTAGTGGGTTTATCCTCTGTGGTGTCCCAGTGGGTTTATCCTCTGTGGTGTCCTAGTGGGTTTATCCTCTGTGGTGTCCTAGTGGGTTTATCCTCTGTGGTGTCCCAGTGGGTTTATCCTCTGTGGTGTCCCAGTGGGTGTATCCTCTGTGGTGTCCCAGTGGGTTTATCCTCTGTGGTGTCCCAGTGGGTTTATCCTCTGTGGTGTCCTAGTGGGTTTATCCTCTGTGGTGTCCCAGTGGGTGTATCCTCTGTGGTGTCCCAGTGGGTTTATCCTCTGTGGTGTCCCAGTGGGTGTATCCTCTGTGGTGTCCCAGTGGGTTTATCCTCTGTGGTGTCCCAGTGGGTTTATCCTCTGTGGTGTCCCAGTGGGTGCATCCTCTGTGGTGTCCCAGTGGGTTTATCCTCTGTGGTGTCCCAGTGGGTTTATCCTCTGTGGTGTCCCAGTGGGTGCATCCTCTGTGGTGTCCCAGTGGGTTTATCCTCTGTGGTGTCCTAGTGGGTTTATCCTCTGTGGTGTCCCAGTGGGTTTATCCTCTGTGGTGTCCTAGTCGGTTTATCCTCTGTGGTGTCCCAGTGGGTTTATCCTCTGTGGTGTCCTCGTGGGTCTATCCTCTGTGGTGTCCTAGTGGGTTTATCCTAGTGGGTTCATCCTCTGTGGTGTCCTAGTGGGTTTATCCTAGTGGGTTTATCCTCTGTGGTGTCCTAGTGGGTTTATCCTCTGTGGTGTCCAAGTGGATTTATCCTTTGTGGTGTCCTAGTGCGTTTATGCTCTGTGGTGTCCTAGTGGGTCTATCCTCTGTGGTGTCCTAGTGGGTTTATCCTAGTGGGTTTATCCCCTGTGGTGTCCTAGTCGTTTTATCCTCTGTGGTGTCCCAGTGGGTCTATCCTCTGTGGTGTCCTAGTGGGTCTATCCTCTGTGGTGTCCTAGTGGGTTTATCCTTGTGGGTTTATCCTCTGTGGTGTCCTAGTGGGTTTATCCTCTGTGGTGTCCCAGTAGGTTTATCGTCTGTGGTGTCCAAGTGGGTCTATCCTCTGTGGTGTCCTAATGGGTTTATCCTTGTGGGTTCATCCTCTGTGGTGTCCTAGTTGGTCTGTCCTCTGTGGTGTCCTAGTTTTGTTTTTTTGTTTTTGTTTTTTTTCACCTTTATTTAACCAGTTAGGCTAGTTGAGAACAAGTTCTCATTTGCAACTGCGACCTGGCCAAGATAAAGCATAGTAGTGTGAACATACAACACAGAGTTACACATGGAGTAAACAATTAACAAGTCAATAACACAGTAGAAAAAAAGGGGAGTCTATATACATTGTGTGCAAAAGGCATGAGGAGGTAGGCGAATAATTACAATTTTGCAGATTAACACTGGAGTGATAAATGATCAGATGGTCATGTACAGGTAGAGATACTGGTGTGCAAAAGAGCAGAAAAGTAAATAAATAAAAACAGTATGGGGATGAGGTAGGTGAAAATGGGTTTGCTATTTACCAATAGACTATGTACAGCTGCAGCGATCGGTTAGCTGCTCAGATAGCAGATGTTTGAAGTTGGTGAGGGAGATAAAAGTCTCCAACTTCAGGGATTTTTGCAATTCGTTCCAGTCACAGGCAGCAGAGTACTGGAACGAAAGGCGGCCAAATGAGGTGTTGGCTTTAGGGATGATCAGTGAGATACACCTGCTGGAGCGCGTGCTATGGATGGGTGTTGCCATCGTGATCAGTGAACTGAGATAAGGCGGAGCTTTACCTAGCATGGACTTGTAGATGACCTGGATCCAGTGGGTCTGGCGACGAATATGTAGCGAGGGCCAGCCGACTAGAGCATACAAGTCGCAGTGGTGGGTGGTATAAGGTGCTTTAGTGACAAAACGGATGGCACTGTGATAAACTGCATCCAGTTTGCTGAGTAGAGTGTTGGAAGCAATTTTGTAGATGACATTGCCGAAGTCGAGGATCGGTAGGATAGTCAGTTTTACTAGGGTAAGTTTGGCGGCGTGAGTGAAGGAGGCTTTGTTGCGGAATAGAAAGCCGACTCTTGATTTGATTTTCGATTGGAGATGTTTGATATGAGTCTGGAAGGAGAGTTTACAGTCTAGCCAGACACCTAGGTACTTATAGATGTCCACATATTCAAGGTCGGAACCATCCAGGGTGGTGATGCTCGTCGGACATGCGGGTGCAGGCAGCGATCGGTTGAAAAGCATGCATTTGGTTTTACTAGCGTTTAAGAGCAGTTGGAGGACACAGAAGGAGTGTTGTATGGCATTGAAGCTCGTTTGGAGGTTAGAAAGCACAGTGTCCAAGGACGGGCCGGAAGTATATAGAATGATGTCGTCTGCGTAGAGGTGGATCAGGGAATCGCCCGCAGCAAGAGCAACATCATTGATATATACAGAGAAAAGAGTCGGCCCGAGAATTGAACCCTGTGGCACCCCCATAGAGACTACCAGAGGACCAGACAGCATGCCCTCCGATTTGACACACTGAACTCTGTCTGCAAAGTAATTGGTGAACCAGGCAAGGCAGTCATCCGAAAAACCGAGGCTACTGAGTCTGCCGATAAGAATATGGTGATTGACAGAGTCGAAAGCCTTGGCAAGGTCGATGAAGACGGCTGCACAGTACTGTCTTTTATCGATGGCGGTTATGATATCGTTTAGTACCTTGAGTGTGGCTGATGTGCACCCGTGACCGGCTCGGAAACCAGATTGCACAGAGGAGAAGGTACGGTGGGATTCGAGATGGTCAGTGACCTGTTTGTTGACTTGGCTTTCGAAGACCTTAGATAGGCAGGGCAGGATGGATATAGGTCTGTAACAGTTTGGGTCCAGGGTGTCTCCCCCTTTGAAGAGGGGGATGACTGCGGCAGCTTTCCAATCCTTGGGGATCTCAGACGATATTAAAGAGAGGTTGAACAGGCTGGTAATAGGGGTTGCGACAATGGCGGCGGATAGTTTCAGAAATAGAGGGTCCAGATTGTCAAGCCCAGCTGATTTGTACGGGTCCAGGTTTTGCAGCTCTTTCAGAACATCTGCTATCTGGATTTGGATAAAGGAGAACCTGGAGGGGCTTGGGCGAGGAGCTGCGGGGGGGGCGGAGCTGTTGGCCGAGGTTGGAGTAGCCAGGCGGAAGGCGTGGCCAGCCGTTGAGAAATGCTTGTTGAAGTTTTCGATAATCATGGATTTATCGGTGGTGACCGTGTTACCTAGCCTCAGTGCAGTGGGCAGCTGGGAGGAGGTGCTCTTGTTCTCCATGGACTTCACAGTGTCCCAGAACTTTTTGGAGTTGGAGCTACAGGATGCAAACTTCTGCCTGAAGAAGCTAGCCTTAGCTTTCCTGACTGACTGCGTGTATTGGTTCCTGACTTCCCTGAACAGTTGCATATCGCGGGGACTATTTGATGCTATTGCAGTCCGCTACAGGATGTTTTTGTGCTGGTCGAGGGCAGTCAGGTCTGGAGTGAACCAAGGGCTGTATCTGTTCTTAGTTCTGCATTTTTTGAACGGAGCATGCTTATCTAAAATGGTGAGGAAGTTACTTTTAAAGAATGACCAGGCATCCTCAACTGACGGGATGAGGTCAATGTCCTTCCAGGATACCCGGGCCAGGTCGATTAGAAAGGCCTGCTCACAGAAGTGTTTTAGGGAGCGTTTGACAGTGATGAGGGGTGGTCGTTTGACTGCTGCTCCGTAGCGGATACAGGCAATGAGGCAGTGATCGCTGAGATCCTGGTTGAAGACAGCGGAGGTGTATTTGGAGGGCCAGTTGGTCAGGATGACGTCTATGAGGGTGCCCAGGTTTACAGAGTTAGGGTTGTACCTGGTGGGTTCCTTGATGATTTGTGTGAGATTGAGGGCATCTAGCTTAGATTGTAGGACTGCCGGGGTGTTAAGCATATCCTAGTTTAGGTCACCTAAAAGAACAAACTCTGAAGCTAGATGGGGGGCGATCAATTCACAAATGGTGTCCAGGGCACAGCTGGGAGCTGAGGGGGGTCGGTAGCAGGCGGCAACAGTGAGAGACTTATTTCTGGAGAGAGTAATTTTCAAAATTAGTAGTTCGAACTGTTTGGGTATGGACCTGGAAAGTATGACATTACTTTGCAGGCTGTCTCTGTAGTAGAATGCAACTCCTCCCCCTTTGGCAGTTCTATCTTGACGGAAGATGTTATAGTTGGGTATGGAAATCTCTGAATTTTTGGTGGCCTTCCTGAGCCAGGACTCAGACACGGCAAGGACATCAGGGTTAGCAGAGTGTGCTAAAGCAGTGAGTAAAACAAACTTAGGGAGGAGGCTTCTGATGTTGACATGCATGAAACCAAGGCTTTTTCGATCACAGAAGTCAACAAATGAGGGTGCCTGGGGACATGCAGGGCCTGGGTTTACCTCCACATCACCCGCGAAACAGAGAAGGAGTAGTATGAGGGTGCGGCTAAAGGCTATCAAAACTGGTCGCCTAGAGCATTGGGGACAGAGAATAAGTGTCAGGATTTGGCCAGGGTTGTTCCGGGTTTTTGTCAGTAGATGTCCCCATTGTGCTTTTTGTCCCTATGTTTTTCCCTTGATCCCCATTATTATTTGCACCTGTGTCTCGTTTCCCCTGATTGTATTTAAACCCTTTGTTTCCCTCAGTTCTGTGCTCTGTGTTTGTATGTTAGCACCCTGCCCTAGTGTTCTGTGTGCTCTTGTCGATTCCGGGTGAAGTTCTTGTGGTATTCTGTTTTTTGTTTTTGTTTATTTTTGGTGAGTTTCTTTTGAGGTCTTTTTGTGTTTTTTCCTACCACCTTTTGGATTTGCCATTTTTTGTTTTTTAGGATTTTTTCTTTATTAAATACACCGTCTTAAGTACTGCTGTGTCTGCCTCATCTTCTGGGTTTTGCTGTCTATTCGTGGCTCAGTTGGTTAAGTGACTGTTTCTCACTCCGGAGACCCAGGTTCGAAACCGGGTCCTGACAGAAACACAGAGCCAAAAATGAACCCAGAGGCAGCCAGTTCCCAGGACCATTTTGCCACGCTGTCCCACCACCAGGAGACTGTCCAACGCCACGAAGCCGCCCTGGTTCAGCAAGAGGCCTTAATGGCTAGACATTCTCATCTTCTGTCGGAGATGCTGACTTCCATTAAGCAAATATCTGATCGACTTACCCCGGCAGCAGTTTCCGTACCAGTACCTAAGGTTCACGTACCCATGGCAGTTAACCCCCTGGCTGAACCTCGTCTTCCACCTCCCCAACGGTTCTCAGGTGATCCAAGTGCTTGTAAAGGCTTTCTCACTCAATGTTCTCTCTCCTTTGAGCTGCAACCCTCGTCGTTTCCCACCGACCGATCTAAGATCGCATATATCATCACCCTGCTGTCGGAAAAAGCCCTGGCCTGGGCTACTGCTGTGTGGGATGCCCATAGTTCCTGCTGTGCCAGCTACTCTGCCTTTGCTGAGGAATTCAAACGAGTGTTTCAAGGCCCAAGCAGTGGTTCTGACTCAGCCAAACAGCTCCTGACTCTCCATCAAGGTTGGCGCAGCGTGACGGACTATGCCATCCAGTTCCGCACGGTGGCAGCAGCGAGTGGCTGGAACAACGAGGCGCTCACGGTGTGCTTTCTGAAAGGCCTTTCCGACACTATCCAAGATGAACTGGCCACTCGGGAACCACCGGACAATCTCGAGTCCCTGATCAAGTTGGCCTCACGCATTGACCAGCGTCTGAGAGAGAGAGAACTCAACCGTAGACCTCTAGCTCCTATCAGTCCCAGCTCCGAGTCCCCACCTTTATCATCGCTGGCTCCACCGGAACCCATGCAGATTGGACGCATCTCCCAGGCTGAGAGAGACCGCCGGATGAGGGAGCGACGCTGTCTATATTGCGGCAAACCGGGCCATTTCCGTTCCACGTGTCCCGGGCTCCAGGGAAACGCTCTGTCCCGTACAGACCGGGGGAACTGTAACGGGAAACATAACCTCCTCCCATCCGTCCAACTCCCGTCTGCTCATTCCAGTCACCCTCTCCTGGGACAACCACAAGCTTCACCTTCAAGCCTTGGTAGACTCTGGAGCCGCAGGTAACTTCATGGATGGTGTCTGGGCGAAGGAGAATGGCGTTCCTCTGAACCTCTAAGTGACCCCATGAGGGTTACTACATTGGATGGAAGCCCTTTGGGATCTGGACTTGTCACTCATGTCACTACCTCCTTGAGACTTTCAGTTTCACAACACCAGGAATTGATGAACTTTCATTTGATCTCCTGTTCCGAGTTCCCTCTCGTCCTTGGATACCCCTGGCTTCACAGCCATAACCCTCACATCGACTGGTCTGTGGGCACTATCAAGCAGTGGGGTCCTACGTGCCAAGCTACTTGTATTTTCCAGAATTCCCCGAGTTCTACTCCCGAGTCTTTAGAATCCATCGACCTGACCCGAGTTCCCGAGTGTTACCATGACCTCAAACTGGTGTTTAGCAAACAGAGGGCCACCATGCTACCACCCCATAGACCTTACGATTGTCCCATCGACCTGTTTCCGGGCACTTGCCCCCCAGGGGTCGGATCTTTTCCCTATCTCCACCCGAACGAGCTGCTATGGATACCTACATCAAGGACGCTCTGGAAGCAGGCCTCATGCGTCCATCCACCTCCCCGGCGGGAGCAGGGTTTTTCTTTGTGGCCAAGAAAGACGGTGGATTACGTCCTTGCATCGACTACCGGGGACTCAATGACATAACCGTCCGTAACCGTTACCCGCTACCCCTTATGGCCACAGCCTTCGAGCTGCTCCAGGAAGCAGTTGTTTTCACTAAGCTTGACCTGCGGAACGCATACCATCTTGTGCGGATCAGACCTGGTGACGAGTGGAAGACCGCTTTCAACACGCCTACTGGTCACTATGAATACTTGGTGATGCCCTTAGGCCTGACCAACGCCCCAGCGGTGTTCCAAGCGCTCATAAACGATGTGCTTAGGGATATGCTTAACATATTTGTGTTCGTTTACTTGGATGACATCCTCATCTTTTCGAGCTCCCTTCAAGAACACACTAAGCATGTCAGACAAGTACTCAAACGCCTCCTGGACAGCCATCTGTACGTTAAGCCGGAAAAATGTGAATTCCATTCATCCCGAGTACAATTCCTGGGATTTGTAGTGGAACCCGGTCGAGTCCAAATGGACCCTAGGAAGGTAGGGGCGGTAGCGGATTGGCCCACCCCCAAATCCGTTAAGGATGTTCAGCGTTTCCTGGGCTTCACAAACTTTTACCGCAAGTTCATCAAGAACTTCAGTTTGGTGGCAGCTCCTCTCTCAGCTTTAACCAAAGGTGGCAATGCAAGGTTTTTGTGGGGAAGAGAAGCTGAGACGGCCTTCCAAGGACTCAAGCAGCGCGTCCTCTCTGCTCCCATCCTGATACTACCGACTACGGATGAACCATTTGTGGTGGAGGTAGACGCATCAGAGGTTGGTGTTGGAGCTGTCCTGTCTCAGAGGGGTGAAGACAAGAAGCTTCATCCGTGCGCTTTCTTCTCACACCGGCTTACCCCGACTGAGAGGAACTACGATGTGGGGATCGTGAACTCCTAGCGGTTAAGATGGCATTGAAGGAATGGAGACACTGGCTCGAGGGGGCTTCTCACCCGTTTCAAGTGCTTACGGACCACAAAAATCTGGAGTATATCCAGCAGGCGAAGCGATTGAACTCTAGACAAGCTAGATGGTCTCTTTTCTTCAATCGATTCCAGTTTATCCTCACCTATCGGCCCGGGTCGAAGAATCTCAAACCGGATGCCCTGTCCCGAGTCTACGCTCCTGCCATTCGAGATGACACGGACATGCCTGTCCTTCCTGCTGCTAAGATTGTGGCTCCGATCTCGTGGCAAGTTGAGGATACCGTGAGACGTGCTCAAGCTAGCGAACCGGACCCTAAAGGAGGCCCTGCCAATCGGTTGTTTGTCCCCAAGGCAGTGAGGACTCAGGTCCTTCTGTGGGGGCACTCCTCTCGCCTCACCTGTCATCCGGGCGTAGGTCGCACCTTGGAGTTCATCCAGCGTAAGTTCTGGTGGCCTACCATAAGAGAAGACGTTGCCACTTTCGTCAATGCCTGCCCCGTGTGCTGCCAGGGCAAATCTTCTCACCTCCGCCCTCAAGGACTCCTTCACCCTTTACCTGTTCCCCACAGACCCTGGTCCCATATCTCATTGGACTTTATTACTGGACTTCCTCCATCCCATGGCAATACTACTATCCTAGTCATAATCGACAGGTTTTCAAAGGCGGCCAGGTTCGTTCCTCTGACTAAGTTACCTTCTGCCAAGGAAACGGCTGAGTTGGTAATTAATCATGTGTTCCGAGTCTTCGGCATTCCTCAAGATGTGGTTTCTGACAGAGGTCCCCAGTTCGCCTCAAGGTTTTGGAAGGCCTTCTGCCAACTCATGGGGGCTTCTGCCAGTCTATCTTCAGGGTACCATCCGAGTCCAACGGCCAAACAGAGAGGATGAATCAAGAGCTGGAAACCACCCTCCGATGTATGACTCGTGACAACCCGTCCACATGGTCATCCTTTATTGTTTGGGCCGAATACGCGCACAACACCTTGCGCTCCTCCTCCACTGGTATGTCCCCGCACGAGTGTCAGTTTGGCTATGCTCCTCCATTGTTCCCGGACCAGGAGGCAGAAGTCAGAGTGCCTTCAGCCTTGAGGTTCGTCAGACGCTGTCGGCTTATGTGGAGGAAGACCCGTCTTAATCTGATGCGTTCCTCACAGAGGTATCAACAACAAGCCAACAGACGTCGCCGTCCCGGGCCTACCCTGCGCCCCGGCCAGAGAGTCTGGCTTTCCACAAGAGACTTACCTCTACGGGTGGAGTCTCGCAAGCTGTCCCAAAAATACATCGGTCCCTTCAAGGTTGCCAGGAGAGTTAACCCAGTTTCTTATCGCCTACACTTACCCAGATCCCTTAAGATTAATCCCACATTTCATGTGTCATTGTTAAAACCTGTTGTTTTTTCTCCCCTTGTCCCGGCAGACAGACCTCCCCCTCCGCCTCGTGTCATTGGAGGCCAGCCGGCTTATACCGTCCACCGGATACTGGATTCCCGCCGGGTGCAGCGGTCCTGGCAGTATCTGGTGGACTGGGAAGGCTACGGTCCTGAGGAGCGCTCCTGGGTTCCTGCCAAAGACATCCTGGACCCTGACCTCATTCGTCAGTTCAGGGTCCTCCACCCTGAGAGAGCTGGTAGGAACGTCAGGAGCCGTTCCTAGGGGGGATTCTGTCAGGATTTGGCCAGGGTTGTTCCGGGTTTTTGTCAGTAGATGTCCCCATTGTGCTTTTTGTCCCTATGTTTTTCCCTTGATCCCCATTATTATTTGCACCTGTGTCTCGTTTCCCCTGATTGTATTTAAACCCTTTGTTTCCCTCAGTTCTGTGCTCTGTGTTTGTATGTTAGCACCCTGCCCTAGTGTTCTGTGTGCTCTTGTCGATTCCGGGTGAAGTTCTTGTGGTATTCTGTTTTTTGTTTTTGTTTATTTTTGGTGAGTTTCTTTTGAGGTCTTTTTGTGTTTTTTCCTACCACCTTTTGGACTTGCCATTTTTTGTTTTTTAGGATTTTTTCTTTATTAAATACACCGTCTTAAGTACTGCTGTGTCTGCCTCATCTTCTGGGTTTTGCTGTCTATTCGTGGCTCAGTTGGTTAAGTGACTGTTTCTCACTCCGGAGACCCAGGTTCGAAACCGGGTCCTGACAATAAGAGGAGCAGGTGGGTTTATCCTAGTAT
>NW_027005236.1:0-4211 GCF_036934945.1 Oncorhynchus masou masou
AAAGGGCTGATTGACTTGGGGCTACAGTAGGTGTCTGGTAAAGGGCTGATTGACTTGGGGCTACAGTAGGTGTCTGGTAAAGGGCTGATTGACTTGGGGCTACAGTAGGTGTCTGGTAAAGGGCTGATTGACTTGGGGCTACAGTAGGTGTCTGGTAAAGGGCTGATTGACTTGGGGCTACAGTAGGTGTCTGGTAAAGGGCTGATTGACTTGGGGCTACAGTAGGTGTCTGGTAAAGGGCTCGATTGACTTGGGGCTACAGTAGGTGTCTGGTAAAGGGCTGATTGACTTGGGGCTACAGTAGGTGTCTGGTAAAGGGCTGATTGACTTGGGGCTACAGTAGGTGTCTGGTAAAGGGCTGATTGACTTGGGGCTACAGTAGGTGTCTGGTAAAGGGCTGATTGACTTGGGGCTACAGTAGGTGTCTGGTAAGGGCTGATTGACTTGAGGGCTGGTAGGTGTCTGGTAAAGGGCTGATTGACTTGGGGCTACAGTAGGTGTCTGGTAAAGGGCTGATTGACTTGGGGCTACAGTAGGTGTCTGGTAAAGGGCTGATTGACTTGGGGCTACAGTAGGTGTCTGGTAAAGGGCTGATTGACTTGGGGCTACAGTAGGTGTCTGGTAAAGGGCTGATTGACTTGGGGCTACAGTAGGTGTCTGGTAAAGGGCTGATTGACTTGGGGCTACAGTAGGTGTCTGGTAAAGGGCTGATTGACTTGGGGCTACAGTAGGTGTCTGGTAAAGGGCTGATTGACTTGGGGCTACAGTAGGTGTCTGGTAAAGGGCTGATTGACTTGGGGCTACAGTAGGTGTCTGGTAAAGGGCTGATTGACTTGGGGCTACAGTAGGTGTCTGGTAAAGGGCTGATTGACTTGGGGCTACAGTAGGTGTCTGGTAAAGGGCTGATTGACTTGGGGCTACAGTAGGTGTCTGGTAAAGGGCTGATTGACTTGGGGCTACAGTGTCTGGTAAGGAATTTGATTGACTTGGGGCTACAGTAACAGTAGGTGTTTGGTAAGGGCTGATTGACTTGGGCTAGGTGTCCAGATGATACTGACATTATAGTTAATGGAGGGCATAATTAAGTGTTGTGATCTGTTATGGATCTCTCTCCTTCAGAAGACTTTGTCACTGTGAATAGGTTTAATAGGCCTAGGGGAAGTGAGCTGCCAAACAACTCATTCTCAGTTGATTATCAGTCGTAGTGGAAGCTATTGTGTGCAGGGTGGAGAAATATTGATGTACCTGCCTTAATGAACAGCAGGGAGGATTTCCTCTAGGAAGCATGTTATTGAGTGTCTTCCTGTCCTAGGCCATATTAAACTCAATCTGTCCTCCAAACCACACAACTAGATTACAGCCAATGCCCCATTAAAATGTATTCTCATATGTATCCATGTGAAATGCACCAACACACACAGCCACGTTTAACAAGCCTATTTTTGATTGGCTAGTTTTACCGTCCATATCGGATTGTTACATATTAGGTTGTGCAAGCAGGAAATAGCAGCAGTTATTTAAATCAGTCCCCCTCTCCACATCTTATCTTCCACACCCTTAACTCATGAGGAATGCGGTCAGTGGAGATTTGGACCGGAGGGAAGAACACTATTTTTAAACTCACTGAACCAACTTCTCCCCTCCCAACACATTATCCATCACGTTTACTTTGGTTTGGATGTTCTCCCAGAATCTATTCAGTTAACACAAATACAGGGCCCTTTAAAGACCCTAGATGAGCCAGTTCCTGGACTGATCTGGGTGTGATACCGGCCTACAATGCACCCGTACGTAGATCAGTCAGTTACTAAGTTAATAACAGGCTGGTGGAGGTGACCAGAGGCAGACCTGTCTCAGTCCTAACAGACAGATGGGAGGTCTTGTGTGGTCTGGTACTGAGCAGGTCTCATCATCAAGGCAGGGAATATGATTAGATAGATGGAGACTGGTTTTATCAGGCTCCTCTGCTGATGCACGGATACACACAGCTGGAAATCTCTGGTCTGGACAGCACCACGCTGAACCCTAGTGGTGACTATTAAATGTGCACAGCCACAGATGTATATTGTAGACTTTTACCCCTCAAACATGAATGACCTTGAAATAACATTTAAATAACCGAAGAGAACAGAAGTGATCATTTCAGTAACACACAAGACAGGAGCCAGTTAAGTTTTGGTTCTTTTCTCCTCTGTTTATTGAAAGGAAATGTATTCTCTCAATTTGACTAGAAAAACAGGTCGATTCCATTTGTCCATCACCAGAGGTTCACAAGGCCAAACAGCTGAGTGTCAAATTAAGGGTTGAATTAAAAACTTGTACAGTATTAGTCACCCAGCTTTAAAAAATAAAAACTGTTAAAAAACATCAACAACAAAAAACAAACACAGGTGTATGTAGAGGGACCAACGATGGTTGGATATAAAGACTCTTCCAGACAAACTGCAGACGAGTCGGTTTGCCCTAAAAAAGGTTTGACGTAATGGGTTACATTCCTGTACAGAGTCCATCCCAAGTGTGCGTGTGTCTGAGTGAGTGTGTGTTCATCGGATCTCTTCTGCTGGCGAGCGGTAGATGTCGTGAACGGGTGGGGCCACAGCGCCCTTGTCCCTCCCTTCATCAGAGTCTGCATTGGGTCTCTTCAGTGACTTGGTCATGGCGTGGTTCTCCATGGAGCCGTTCCCTTCTCCGCCGGCATCAGGCTGCCTGCCCGTTATCAACTCTACTGGGCTGCAATCTACAGCTGAGAGAGACATTCACATCAACATTAAGTGTGCTATTCAGGCAAAGGAAAATCTAAAGGAAAGTTTGGTGATCTCTGACAGTTTCAAAGCTACTTACTCTCTGGTAGTGTACATCTCCTGAAGCTCTCCATCAGTTCATCCACCTGCACAAAGGGCCCCTGCAGAAACACCACAACATCAGCACAACAGCCACATGATGTCACCAACAGTGAGTGGTGGGGTGTTGGCACTGTGATGTCACCAACAGTGAGTGGTGGGGTGTTGGCACTGTGATGTCACCAACAGTGAGTGGTGGGGTGTTGGCACTGTGATGTCACCAACAGTGAGTGGTGGGGTGTTGGCACTGTGATGTCACCAACAGTGAGTGGTGGGGTGTTGGCACTGTGATGTCACCAACAGTGAGTGGTGGGGTGTTGGCACTGTGATGTCACCAACAGTGAGTGGTGGGGTGTTGGCACTGTGATGTCACCAACAGTGAGTGGTGGGGTGTTGGCACTGTGATGTCACCAACAGTGAGTGGTGGGGTGTTGGCACTGTGATGTCACCAACAGTGAGTGGTGGGGTGTTGGCACTGTGATGTCACCAACAGTGAGTGGTGGGGTGTTGGCACTGTGATGTCACCAACAGTGAGTGGTGGGGTGTTGGCACTGTGATGTCACCAACAGTGAGTGGTGGGGTGTTGGCACTGTGATGTCACCAACAGTGAGTGGTGGGGTGTTGGCACTGTGATGTCACCAACAGTGAGTGGTGGGGTGTTGGCACTGTGATGTCACCAACAGTGAGTGGTGGGGTGTTGGCACTGTGATGTCACCAACAGTGAGTGGTGAGGTGTTGGCACTGTGATGTCACCAACAGTGAGTGGTGAGGTGTTTGTACTGTGATGTCACCAACAGTGAGTGGTGGGGTGTTTGTACTGTGATGTCACCAACAGTGAGTGGTGGGGTGTTTGTACTGTGATGTCATCAACAGTGAGTGGTGGGGTGTTGGTACTGTGATGTCACCAACAGTGAGTGGTGGGGTGTTTGTACTGTGATGTCACCAACAGTGAGTGGTGGGGTGTTTGTACTGTGATGTCACCAACAGTGAGTGGTGGGGTGTTGGTACTGTGATGTCACCAACAGTGAGTGGTGGGGTGTTGGTACTGTGATGTCACCAACAGTGAGTGGTGGGGTGTTGGTACTGTGATGTCACCAACAGTGAGTGGTGGGGTGTTGGTACTGTGATGTCACCAACAGTGAGTGGTGGGGTGTTGGTACTGACCACGAAGCAGGTGGGTGGAGGCAGTAGCTTCATCAGGATGACTGCGGCCGGGGGGACCGGGAACACCCCCCCTGGAACAGGGTGCAGTCCTGGAGCTGTGTGGAGAGACCAGAGCATGTGAGAGGAGCTGGAGTGGAGCACAACTTGACTGGAGTGTGGAGCGAGATTCCTAAAGGCTGGAGCGTCGTAGGTAAGGTACCTACTGGC
>NW_027005237.1:0-4205 GCF_036934945.1 Oncorhynchus masou masou
TAATCCCACCCCTCAGCCACTCTCAGCCCATCCCACCTATCACCATAGACCTCAGCTCTTTAATCCCACCCCTCAGCCACTCTCAGCCCATCCCACCTATCACCATAGACCTCAGCTCTTTAATCCCACCCCTCAGCCACTCTCAGCCCATCCCACCTATCACCATAGACCTCAGCTCTTTAATCCCACCCCTCAGCCACTCTCAGCCCATCCCACCTATCTCCACAGACCTCAGCTCTTTAATCCCTACCTGTCAGCCCATCCCACCTATCACCATAGACCTCAGCTCTATAATCCCGCCCCTCAGCCACTCTCAGCCCATCCCACCTATCACCAAAGACCTCAGCTCTTTAATCCCGCCCCTCACCACTCTCAGCCCATCCCACCTATCACCATAGACCACTCTCAGCCCATCCCACTCTCAGCCCATCCCACCTATCTCCACAGACCTCAGCTCTTTAATCCCGCCCCTCAGCCCATCCCACATCACCATAGACCTCAGCTCTTTAATCACCATAGCCACTCTCAGCCCATCCCAATCCCACAGACCTCAGCCACTCTCAGCCCATCCCACCTATCACCATAGACCTCAGCTCTATAATCCCGCCCCTCAGCCACTCTCAGCCCATCCCACCTATCACCACAGACCACAGCTCTTTAATCCCGCCCCTCAGCCCATCCCACCTCTGACCACTCTCAGCCCATCCCACCTATCACCATAGACCTCAGCTCTTAATCCCACCCTCAGCCCATCCCACCTATCACCATAGACCAGCTCTTTAATCAGCCCATCCCACCTATCACCATAGACCTCAGCTCTATAATCCCGCCTCCCACCCCAGCCCATTCCACCTATCACCACAGACCAGCTCTTTAATCCCGCCCCCTCAGCCCATCCCACCTATCACCACAGACCCATCCCACCTATCACCATAGACCACTCTCAGCCCAGCCCATCCCACCTATCACCACAGACCACTCTCAGCCCATCCCACCTATCACCATAGACCTCAGCTCTATAATCCCGCCCTCAGCCACTCTCAGCCCATCCCACCTATCACCATAGACCTCAACTCTTTAATCCCGCCCTCTGCCACTCTCAGCCCATCCCACCTATCACCATAGACCTCAGCTCTTAATCCCGCCCCTCAGCCACTCTCAGACCATCCCACACCTATCTCCACAGACCTCAGCTCTTAATCCCACCCCTCTGCCCCTCAGCCCATCCCACCTATCACCATAGACCCAGCCTTAATCCCACCCTCAGCCACTCAGCCCATCCCACCTATCACCATAGACCTCAGCTCTTTAATCCCACCCCTCAGCCACTCTCAGCCCATCCCACCTATCACCATAGACCTCAGCTCTTTAATCCCACCCCTCAGCCACTCTCAGCCCATCCCACCTATCACCATAGACCTCAGCTCTTTAATCCCACCCCTCAGCCACTCTCAGCCCATCCCACCTATCACCATAGACCTCAGCTCTTTAATCCCACCCCTCAGCCACTCTCAGCCCATCCCACCTATCACCATAGACCTCAGCTCTTTAATCCCACCCCTCAGCCACTCTCAGCCCATCCCACCTATCACCATAGACCTCAGCTCTTTAATCCCACCCCTCAGCCACTCTCAGCCCATCCCACCAATCACCATAGACCACTCTAGCCCATCCCCTCATCACCTAGCCACTCCCAGCCCATCCCAGCCTATCACCATAGACCACTCTCAGCCCATCCCACCTATCACCATAGACCTCAGCTCTTTAATCCCACCCCTCAGCCACTCTCAGCCCATCCCACCTATCACCATAGACCTCAGCTCTTTAATCCCACCCCTCAGCCACTCTCAGCCCATCCCACCTATCACCATAGACCTCAGCTCTTTAATCCCACCCCTCAGCCACTCTCAGCCCATCCCACCTATCACCATAGACCTCAGCTCTTTAATCCCACCCCTCAGCCACTCTCAGCCCATCCCACCTATCACCATAGACCTCAGCTCTTTAATCCCACCCCTCAGCCACTCTCAGCCCATCCCACCTATCACCATAGACCACTCTCAGTCCATCCCACCTATCACCATAGACCACTCTCAGCCCATCCCACCTATCACCATAGACCTCAGCTCTTTAATCCCACCACCATCAGACCACTCTCAGCCCATCCCACCTATCACCATAGAACCTCAGCTCTTCAATCCCATCCCTCAGCCACTCTCAGCCCATCCCACCTATCACCATAGACCTCAGCTCTTTAATCCCACCCCTCAGCCACTCTCAGCCCATCCCACCTATCACCATAGACCTCAGCTCTTTAATCCCACCCTCAGCCACTCTCAGTCCATCCCACCTATCACCATAGACCCAGCTCTTAATCCCACCCTCTGCCACTTTCAGTCCATCCCACCTATCACCATAGATCTCAGCTCTTTAATCCCACCCCTCAGCCACTCTCAGCCCATCCCACCTATCACCATAGACCTCAGCTCCACCCTCCCACCTCATCACCATCACCATAGACCTCAGCTCTTTAATCCCACCCCCTCAGCCACTCTCAGCCCATCCCACCTATCACCATAGACCTCTTTAATCCCAGCCCATCCAGCATCCCATCACCATAGACCTCAGCTCTTTAATCCCACCCTCAGCCACTCTCAGCCCATCCCACCTATCACCATAGACCTCAGCTCTTTAATCCCACCCTCTGCCACTCTCAGCCCATCCCACCTATCACCATAGACCACTTTCAGCTCTTAATCCCACCCACCAGCCACTCTCAGCCCATCCCACCTATCACCATAGACCCCAGCTCTTTAATCCCACCCCCTCAGCCACTCTCAGCCCATCCCACCTATCACCATAGACCTCAGCTCTTTAATCCCACCCTGCCACCCCCATCCATCCCACCTATCACCATAGACCTCAGCTCTTTAATCCCACCCTCAGCCACTCTCAGCCCATCCCACCTATCACCATAGACCTCAGCTCTTTAATCCCACCCCTCTGCCACTCTCAGTCCATCCCACCTATCACCATAGACCCTAGCTCTTTAATCCCACCCCCAGCCACTCTCAGTCCATCCCACCTATCACCATAGACCTCAGCTCTTAATCCCACCCCTCAGCCACTCTCAGCCCATCCCATCTATCACCATAGACCTCAGCTCTTTAATCCCACCCCTCTTGCCACTGCCCATCCCACCTATCACCATAGACCTCAGCCCATCCCACCTATCACCATAGACCTCAGCTCTTTAATCCCACCCCTCAGCCACTCTCAGCCCATCCCACCTATCACCATAGACCTCAGCTCTTTAATCCCACCCCTCAGCCACTCTCAGCCCATCCCACCTATCACCATAGACCTCAGCTCTTTAATCCCACCCCTCAGCCACTCTCAGCCCATCCCACCTATCACCATAGACCTCAGCCCATCCCACCTATCACCATAGACCTCAGCTCTTTAATCCCACCCCCTCAGCCACTCTCAGCCCATCCCCACCTATCACCATAGACCTCAGCCCATCCCACCTATCACCATAGACCTCAGCTCTTTAATCCCACCCCTCAGCCACTCTCAGCCCATCCCACCTATCACCATAGACCTCAGCTCTTTAATCCCACCCTCAGCCACTCTCAGCCCATCCCACCTATCACCATAGACCTCAGCTCTTTAATCCCACCCCTCAGCCACTCTCAGCCCATCCCACCTATCACCATAGACCTCAGCTCTTTAATCCCACCCCTCAGCCACTCTCAGTCCATCCCACCTATCACCATAGACCTCAGCTCTTTAATCCCACCCCTCAGCCACTCTCAGCCCATCCCACCTATCACCATAGACCTCAGCTCTTTAATCCCACCCCTCAGCCACTCTCAGCCCATCCCACCTATCACCATAGACCTCAGCTCTTTAATCCCACCCCTCAGCCACTCTCAGCCCATCCCACCTATCACCATAGACCTCAGCTCTTTAATCCCACCCCTCAGCCACTCTCAGCCCATCCCACCTATCACCATAGACCTCAGCTCTTTAATCCCACCTCCTCAGCCACTCTCAGCCCATCCCACCTATCACCATAGACCTCAGCTCTTTAATCCCACCCCTCTAGCCACTCTCAGCCCATCCCACCTATCACCATAGACCTCAGCTCTTTAATCCCACCCTCTGCCACTCTCAGCCCATCCCACCTATCACCATAGACC
>NW_027005238.1:0-4204 GCF_036934945.1 Oncorhynchus masou masou
GAGCGGGAGGGGAGGACCGAGCCGGCCTGGAGGATAGGGGACATAGAGAGTCAAAGGATGCAGAAAGGGAAGAGAGGAGGGTTGAGGAGGCAGAGTCAGGAGAAAGGTTGGAGAAGGTATGAGCAGAGGGAAGAGATGAAAGGATGGAAGAGGAAAGAGTAGCGGGGGAGAGAGAGCGAAGGTTGGGACGGCGCGATACCATCCGAGTAGGGGCAGTGTGGGAAGTGTTGGATGAGAGCGAGAGGGAAAAGGATACAAGGTAGTGGTCGGAGACTTGGAGGGGAGTTGCAGTGAGGTTAGTGGAAGAACAGCATCTAGTAAAGATGAGGTCGAGCGTATTGCCTGCCTTGTGAGTAGGGGGGAAGGTGAGAGGGTGAGGTCAAAGAGGAGAGGAGTGGAAAGAAGGAGGCAGAGAGGAATGAGTCAAAGGTAGACGTGGGGAGGTTAAAGTCGCCCAGGACTGTGAGAGGTGAGCCGTCCTCAGGAAAGGAGCTTATCAAGGCATCAAGCTCATTGATGAACTCTCCGAGGGAACCTGGAGGGCGATAAATGATAAGAATGTTAAGCTTGAAAGGGCTGGTAACTGTGACAGCATGGAATTCAAAGGAGGCGATAGATAGATGGGTAAGGGGAGAGAGAGAGAATGACCACTTGGGAGAGATGAGGATCCCGGTGCCACCACCCCGCTGACCAGAAGCTCTCGGGGTGTGCGAGAACACGTGGGCGGACGAAGAGAGAGCAGTAGGAGTAGCAGTGTTATCTGTGGTGATCCATGTTTCCGTCAGTGCCAGGAAGTCGAGGGACTGGAGGGAGGCATAGGCTGAGATGAACTCTGCCTTGTTGGCCGCAGATCGGCAGTTCCAGAGGCTACCGGAGACCAGGAACTCCACGTGGGTCGTGCGCGCTGGGACCACCAGATTAGGGTGGCCGCGGCCACGCGGTGTGGAGCGTTTGTATGGTCTGTGCAGAGAGGAGAGAACAGGGATAGATAGACACATAGTTAACAGGGTACAGAAGAGGCTACGCTAATGCAAAGGAGATTGGAATGACAAGTGGACTACACGTCTCGAATGTTCAGAAAGTTAAGCTTACGTGGCAAGAATCTTATTGACTAAAATGATTGAAATGAAACAGTACTGCTGGAGTAGGCTAGCTGGTAGTGGCTGCGATGTTGACACTACACTAATCAAGTCGTTCCGTCGAGTGTAATAGTTTCTACAGTGCTGCTATTCGGGGCTAGCTGGCTAGCTAGCAAGGTTGATTGCGTTCCGTTACTTTAAAAGAACGACAATAGCTGGCTGGCTAACCTAGAAAATCGCTCTAGGCTACACAATTGTCTTAGAAACAAAGACGGCTATGTAGCTAGCTAGCTACGATCAAACAAAACAAACCGTTGTACTGTAATAGTTACTACAGTGCTGCTATTCGGGGGGTAGCTGGCTAGCTACGTTAGAAGAACGACAATAGCTGGCCAGCTAACCTAGAAAATCGCTCTAGGCTACACAATTGTCTTAGATACAAAGACGGCTATGTAGCTGGCTAGCTACGATCAACAAATCAAACCGTTGTACTGTAATGAAGTGAAATGAAAATGTGATACTACCTGTGGAACGACGCGGAATGTTGACCGGGTAGTTGGAGTTCAATTCGGTAGAGGTTGGCTAGCTGTTGGCTAGCTAGCTAGCAGCATTACCTACGTTAAGGACGACAAATAGCTGGCTAGCTAACCTCGGTAAATTAAGATAATCACTCTAAGTCTACACACTCTAAACTGCACAATTATCTTGGATACGAAGACAACTATGTAGCTAGCTGACACTACACTAATCGAGTCGTTCAGTTGAGTGTAATAGTTTCTACAGTGCTAGTGGACAGTGGATGTTAGCTAGCTGCTTAGCTAGCTGCTGGGCAGATACGTTAGGACGACGAAATACGATAATTATGCAATTGTCGTTGATACAAAGACGGCTATGTAGCTGGCTAAGAAGAAATTGCTAAGATTAGACAAATCAAACCGTTGTACTATAACGAAATGTAATGAAAAGTTATAAAAAGTTATACTACCTGCGGACCGCCCGCTCCAACCGCATTAACCTTGGTTTAGCATTGAGGCTAAAGTCATCAATTGACCTGGCTATCTTTGGCCTGGCCATGGCTGTGTTCCACACCTGCTACCTGTGTTCCACACCTGCTACCTGTGTTCCCACCCTACCACTGCTACCTGTGTTCCACACCTGCTACCTGTGTTCCACACCTGCTCTACAAGCAGAACAACAGCCATTTCAATAGGCAGTTCTGGACCTGTTCAATACAGGCCTCTGGTGGAGGGTTGTCTTGGCAGGGACCTATCCTATCCATGGGTGGTTCAGGGTTAAGAGCAGCGGGTGTTCAATATGGGGAAAGAGACGCTAATCACAGCTGTGGTTTAAGCATCGCCTCAGGCTCGTGATATTCAAGTCAGAAAAGCGCATTAGTGTTCAAGGCTCAGCTGGTGTTCAAACAGTGAGCCAAGGCTTCGCACTGTGAAATCGTCTTCTCATTACCAGTCCGCAGGATATCACAGGAGTTAGAAAAGCAGATTTTCCAAAAGTGTCAATTTAACCAGGTAATAAACTGTCAGGTAAATAAATCAAGGTGATTTGCAGATTAGGGAGAGAGATCGAGAGAGTGTGAGGAGGCAGTGAGGTCTTATCTCTCCCCAGAGGAGACGTCAAGTGTTTCATGGATCAGGTAGGTGATGTAATGATCGTGAAACTGATCGTGAACACTCTGAGAGGTCCTGAACCCGTTTGTCTCTGTCGAGAGCTTGATCGTGTTTTCCCCCTTAAGGTTAATTGCTTTGTTTTTCTTTCGACAGCTGACATTTAACAGGCAGCAACCACCAGGTGCAGAGGTGAAGGCTGAGGACGGAAATCAATTTGGCTGAAATGAGGGAGGTTGGGAGGTTTGAGAGAGGTGTAGAGTAGATGTAGTGAGGGTTTAGGGAGGAAGGTTGGAAAGTCTACCGTTTGCGTTTGATGCCCTTGAGGAACCGATTTGGGGAATAAGCAACAGCGAACCTTTTGTATGGAAATAGAAATATCAACACCGCTGTCCTTTCCTTGTTCCTTCCTACATGACATAGTCATCAATGATGATAATCACTGCTGCTCACATCCATCTCTGCATGTTTTGCTGTCCATGTTTCGGTCAAGTAGACCTCAGCTTTCAAAAGATGTTGATAAAATAAACATGCAGGGGTAAACATATGTGCTGGATTAATTTTCATCATTGCTAATGTCTGGTCCCTGTGTAGCATAAGCTGAATTATTTGACAGTTCTGTCTCTGCATGTATGAGACTCTATGGCAGGGGTGGCCAGCCGGATCCAGGAACACGGCAGTGAGTGCAAGATTTTGTTCCAGCCCAGCTGTAACACAATTGATTTAACATTCTATGGTTCTAGGTTAAAGACCATGATTAGTTGATTGTTTCAAGCTGGCCTGGAACAAAAACCTGCACACACTGCAGCTTTTCAGGACTAGGTATGGCCACCCTGGTCTATTCCAGTTTGACTCACTGTGGTGCTATAAATTCACCTGTTAGAGGTCCTTTTTATGCCAATTGCCAAACCCACAGATGCATGCCTTGATTTAGCTCTGTTCTCGGCCGTTACATGTGGCCTGAGCCTCCTTCAGCGCCCTGCATATTTTCATTTATCCCTCCAAAGATTATTTTGTTTTCAGTTGAAGAAGGTTCAAGCTGCACGTAACACCATGGACCAGACCTAGCCCTGCAATAGACTAGTGTCCTGTCCAGGGGGTGATGCTCGTACATCAAGCTGCCTCCACGCTTCAGAAACAGGAGATAGACTAGTGTCCTGTCCAGGAGTGTACTTGTACATCAAGCTGCCTCACGCTACAGAAACAGGAGATAGACTAGTGTCCTGTCCAAGGGGGGTACTTGTACATCAAGCTGCCTCACGCTACAGAAACAGGAGATAGACTATGTCCTGTCCAGAGGTGTGCTTGTAATTCAAGCTGCCTCTACGCCTACAGAAACAGGAGATAGACTGGTGTCCTGTCCAGGGGGTGTACTTGTACATCAAGCTGCCTCACGCTACAGAAACAGGAGATAGACTAGTGTCCTGTCCAAGGGGGTACTTGTACATCAAGCTGCCTCACGCTACAGAAACAGGAGATAGACTAGTGTCCTGTCCAAGAGGG
>NW_027005239.1:0-4202 GCF_036934945.1 Oncorhynchus masou masou
TATTAGGATTCCAACCACCATAAAGGGTTTACAATGTTTTTGGGGATTTGCCAACTTCTACTGTCGATTCATTAAGAACTTTAGCTCGATCGCCGCTCCTCTCACTTCTCTTCTCAAGATTCGTTCCCGGAAGTTGCGGTGGAATCCTGCAGCTCAAGAAGCATTTCTCCTACTGAAAGGGACTTTTCACCTCCACCCCACTGCTCAAATATCCAGATCCTACGCTGCCCTTCGTGGTGTAGGTGGATGCTTCAGAAGTAGGTGTGGGGGCTGTCCTGTCCCAACATCAAGGTAATCCACAGAAATTGTATCCCTGTGCATATTACTCCATAAAGCTGTCTCCTGCAGAGAGGAACTATGATGTTGGTGACCGGCAGGGAGAGTGGGCTCGATTCCTTCCATGGGCAGAGTACGACCAGAATTCATTACGTCACTCCCCCACCGGGCTGACTCTCTTCCAGTGTGTTCTGGGTTTTCAGCCATTTCTGGCTCCATGGACCCCAGGCCAGACTGAAGCTCCTGCAGTTGATGAGTGGATCAGGCACGCAGAGGAAGTGTGGAGCCGTCAGAAGGAGCAGGCAGACCGCCACCACAGTGAGACTCCCATGTTCCATCCTGGGGATCATGTCTGGTTCTCTACCAGATCCTCCACTCTGCCTGCCCTGACAGAAGCTGAGCCCTCGGTTTGTGGGGCCATTCAAGGTTCTCCGGGGGCCAAGGAGGTGATGTATAGCTTACAGCTTTCCAGTGACTAACGCATCTCACCTTCTTTTCTGTCTCCCTTCTCAGACGGTGGTTCCTGGTCCTCTGGCTGATGCTGTCCCCCTCCCTGGATGTCGAGGAGCTCTCGCCTATGCCGTTAGATCCTACTGTGCTCCCGACGTCGTGGGGGTTGGTGGACTGGGTGGTACGGCCCAGAGGAACAGTGTTTGGTTCTGGTGGAGGACATTCTGGATCCCAATATCATCCGTAATATACATCTTCGCCTTCCGGACCAGCCTGCTCTTCGTACTTGGAGCTGTCCTGCGGCTGGAACCGCGCATACTGTCAACGTTTATCCCCACTCCTCCCCTTCTGGCATTCGACATCACCAGTTTACTAACCACCGGTCTTTATGCACACTTGGCTTTCATCATTACGCGCACCTGCGCTTCATCAGTAAGCTCACCTGTTCTCCATTACCTCACTCATTACCTCCATTTTATCTGGCACTCCCTTAGGTTCCTTCTCCAGGCAGTATTGTTTCTGTTGTTCATGTCTAGACGCTACTCCTATATTGTATCGTTCCATGTTACTTGTTATATTAAACTTTACCACCTGCTTCTCGACTCCCAGTGTCTATGTTACAACTTTGAACTGCCTGTCTTCTCCTGGTTGCCAAGTGAAACACTTGACTCAGCTTGAGTGGTGAGAGGCCTAGCAGTGTGTGTATTGGAAGGTGAAGTGGTGAGTGGTGAGTATATTGCAACTGAACTTCACTACAGTTTCAGATTGGGTTGTTGAATGGAGCATCTCCAATAGACCCCTCTGTACGGGTCTTGGGCTCTTAAAGGTCCAATGCCGTCTTTTTTAATCACAATATCAAATCATTTCTAGGTAACAATTAACTACCTTGCTGTGATTGTTTTAAATGAAAATGGTGAAAAAGAAACAAATATCCCGAACAAAAATATAAGTGCAACATGAAAAGTGTTGGTCCCATTTTCAGGCCCATTTTAAAAGATCCCAAGACATTTTCCATACACACAAAAATCGCATGTCTCTCATTTTGTGCACAAATTTGTTTACATACCTGTTAGTAGAGCATTTCTCCTTTGCCAAAATAATCCATTCCCCTGACAGGTGTGGCATATCAAGTTGCGGATTGAACAGCATGATCATTACACAGGTGCATCTTGTGCAGGGGATAAAAAGGCCACTAAAATTTAGTTTTGTCACACAACACAATGCCACAGATTTCTCAAGTATTGAAAGTTAATTTCCCTACCATAAACCGCCTCCAATGTTGTTATAGAGAATTTGGCAGTGCATCAAACCGGCCTCACAACCACAGACCACATGTATGGTGTTTTGTTGGATGCAAGCGGTTTGCTGTTGTGAACAGAGTGCCCCATGGTGAAGGTGGGGTTATCATATGGGCAGGCATAAGCTACGGACAACGAACACAATTGCATTTTATCAATGGCAATTAGAATGCACAGAAAGGTATCTGTGACCAACATATGCATATCTATATTACATAGTCATGTGAAAACCATAGATTAGGGCCTTATGAACTTAAATTGACTGATTTCCTCATATGAACTGTAACTCAGTAAAATCTTTAATTGTTGCATGTTGTTTAACCTCTTGATACTACCCATCCCGGATCCGGGATCGTGAATACAGCCTCAGGCTCATTAGCATAACGCAACGTTAACGATTTCTGAAAATCGCAAATGAAATGAAAATAATATGCCTGCTCTCAAGCTTAGCCTTTTCTTAACAACACTGTCATCTCAGATTTTCAAAATATGCTTTTGAACCATAGCAAATCAAGCATTTGTGTAAGAGTATTGCAAGCTAGCTTAGCATTTTGCGTAGCATTTAGCACACAACATTTTCACAAAAACCAGATAACCAAATAAATAAAATAATTTACCTTTGAAGAACTTCGGATGTTTTCAATGAGGAGACTCTCAGTTACATAGCAAATGTTCAGTTTTTCCTGAAAGAATCTTTGTGTAGGAGAAATCGCTCCGTTTTGTACATCACATTTGGCTACCGAAAGCAGAACCGAAAATTCAGTCACCAAAACGTCAAACTTTTTCCGAATTAACTCCATAATATCGACCGAAACATGGCAAACGTTGTTTAGAATCAATCCTCAAGGTGTTTTTTCACATATCTCTTCATTGATATGCCGTTCGTGGAAGCCTGCTTTCCCCTCAGAATCCAATGGAAAAATACCAGCAGCTGAAAATGACGCACCAATTTCGACGGAGGACACCGGGCGGACACCTGGTAAATGTAGTCTCTTATGGTCAATCTTCCAATGATATGCCTACAAATACGTCACAATGCTGCAGACACCTTGGGGAAACGATAGATAGGGCAGGCTCATTCCTGTTGCATTCACAGCCATATAAGGAGACAATGGAAAACAGAGCCTCAAAAATCCTGCTCATTTCCTGGTTGCCGTTTCATCTTGGTTTTGCCTGTAGCTCTTGTTCTAGGGCACCCACAGACAATATCTTTGCAGTTCTTGAAAATTCAGAGTGTTTTCTTTCCAAAGCTATAAATTATATGCATAGTCGAGATGCCGGATGCTAACTAGCATTAGCGCAATGACTGGAAGTAGAGCTCTACAGTAGCATACCTGGTGCTTTTTGGACTCACTAGCCACTAGGGATGGGTATCGTTAAGATTTTACTGGTATTACTAGTCTTACCGATACTGCTTATCGACCCAGTATTCTTATCGGTTCTTTTTTTTAAAAAATTTACGAAATGTCAAATAAATAATATAAACAATTACTTACAGCAACAGAAACAGCAATGTTTTGAACAAATCAATATTATAGACTAACGTTGTGATGAAAATGTAAAACAAATGAAATAAACAATATTTTCCTGCAAAAGGACTATACAGTGGTATACAGCAACACGGGTGGGGCATGCAGGTAGGCTGCAAAAGGACTATACAGTGGTATACAGCAACACGGGTTGGGCATGCAGGTAGGATGCAAAAGGACTATACAGTGGTATACAGCAACACAGGTGGGGCATGCAGGTAGGCTGCAAAAGGACTATACAGTGGTAATGCAGTGGTATACAGCAACACGGGTTGGGCATGCAGGTAGGCTGCAAAAGGACTATACAGTGGTATACAGCAACACGGGTTGGGCATGTAGGTAGGCTGCAAAAGGACTATACAGTGGTATACAGCAACACGGGTTGGGCATGCAGGTAGGCTGCAAAAGGACTATACAGTGGTATACAGCAACACGGGTTGGGCATGTAGGTAGGCTGCAAAAGGACTATACAGTGGTATACAGCAACACGGGTTGGGCATGCAGGTAGGCTGCAAAAGGACTATACAGTGGTATACAGCAACACGGGTTGGGCATGCAGGTAGGCTGCAAAAGGACTATACAGTGGTATACAGCAACACGGGTTGGGCATGCAGGTAGGCTGCAAAAGGACTATACAGTGGTATACAGC
>NW_027005240.1:0-4202 GCF_036934945.1 Oncorhynchus masou masou
AGCACATGCAACGTTGTTGATAAAAATATGCTGTTTTCATTTTGCGTCTTAATATAAATCCACTAGCGTTCTATAATTACACTATTAGTTTGTGTTTCATACGTCTGCAAACGGATAGTTTGTCTTTTCTAAGCCGGTAATTCTAATCACGTGTTAGCTGGCTAGCTACCCTAGCTAATACATGTACTGAGTTAGAGTAAACGTAACTAGCTATACAGCCTGATAATACCAGCGATGGTGCGACCTAAATCAGCATGTTGTTTGTGCAACAGTATCTTCTAAATCAAAGAGGAATACGTAAAGCATTATTATTTTAGCTACATTTAGTAAAGAAAAAACATTAAATGTAGCCAAACTTTATATAGTGTCCCCTGGAAAAACTGGCCATCACTTTGTTCCTATCCCTGTCACAATTACTCCTCCATGGCATTTCCATTCGTTGTCATCTCAAACAACACTGTATTCAAAGTGCCCACTATTTAAAACGTACTGTCAAACATCACTGTATTAAAAGTGCCCACCATTTAATACAGTACTGTTTTTAATTGGTTAATGTTGCATAGGCTTACATTTTTTAAGTCATGTTAAAAAAAAAATCTGAGCAGTAGATCTAAGCATACATTTTGACTCAGTGTTCTTGAAGAGGTTGGTGATCACTGTTCGAGTTTCTCCTGTTAACTATCAACGTGTACCCTTTACTGTGGCAATTGTGATCAAATAAAAGCAATATTAGCCACTTTCAATGCAACGTAACGAAACAAAAAGAACAATGCAAGAGATTTTGTTGTAGGCAGAAGGCATCGGAGTTCTAGGTTAGCTAGCCAGCTATTGTCGTTCTTTTCACGTAACGTTACGTAATCAACACTGCTAGCTAGCCAGCTAGCCCCCGAATAGCAGCACTGTAGAAACTATTACACTCGACGGAACGACTTGATTAGTGTAGTGTCAACAACGTAGCCACTGCCAGCTAGCCTACTCCAGCAGTACTGTATCATTTTAGTCAATAAGATTCTTGCTACGTAAGCTTAACGTTCTGAACATTCGATAAGTGTAGTCCACTTGTCATTCCAATCTCCTTTGCATTAGCGTAGCCTCTTCTGTAGCCTGTCAACTATGTGTCTATCTATCCCTGTTCTCTCCTCTCTGCACAGACCATACAAACGCTCCACACCGCGTGGCCGCGGCCACCCTAATCTGGTGGTCCCAGCGCGCACGACCCACGTGGAGTTCCAGGTCTCCGGTAGCCTCTGGAACTGCCGATCTGCGGCCAACAAGGCAGAGTTCATCTCAGCCTATGCCTCCCTCCAGTCCCTCGACTTCTTGGCACTGACGGAAACATGGATCACCACAGACAACACTGCTACTCCTACTGCTCTCTCTTCGTCCGCCCACGTGTTCTCGCACACCCCGAGAGCTTCTGGTCAGCGGGGTGGTGGCACCGGGATCCTCATCTCTCCCAAGTGGTCATTCTCTCTTTCTCCCCTTACCCATCTGTCTATCGCCTCCTTTGAATTCCATGCTGTCACAGTTACCAGCCCTTTCAAGCTTAACATCCTCATCATTTATCGCCCTCCAGGTTCCTCGGAGAGTTCATCAATGAGCTTGATGCCTTGATAAGCTCCTTTCCTGAGGGCAGCTCACCTCACAGTCCTGGGCGCTTTAACCTCCCCACGTCTACCTTTGACTCATTCCTCTCTGCCTCCTTCTTTCCCTCCTCTCCTCTTTTGACCTCACCCGCTCACCTTCCCCCTACTCACAAGACGAGCAATACGCTCAACCTCATCTTTACTAGATGCTGTTCTTCCACCTAACCTCATTGCAACTCCCCTCCAAGTCTCCGACCACTACCTTGTATCCTTTTCCCTCTCGCTCTCATCCAACACTTCCCTGCCCCTACTCGGATGGTATCGCCGTCCCAGCCTTAAGCTCTCTCTCCCCCTTTACTCTCTCTCCTCTTCCATCCTATCATCTTTTCCCTTTGCTCATACCTTCTCCAACCTATCTCCTGATTCTGCCTCCTCAACCCTCCTCTCTTCCCTTTCTGCATCCTTTGACTCTCTATGTCCCCTATCCTCCAGGCCGGCTCGGTCCTCCCCTCCCGCTCCGTGGCTCGACGACTCACTGCGAGCTCACAGAACAGTGCTCCGGGCAGCCGGCGGAAATGGAGGAAAACTCGCCTCCCTGCGGACCTGGCATCCTTTCACTCCCTCCTCTCTACATTTTCCTCCTCTGTCTCTGCTGCTAAAGCCACTTTCTTCCACTCTAAATTCCAAGCATCTGCCTCTAACCTAGGAAGCTCTTTGCCACCTTCTCCTCCCTCCTGAATCCTCCTCCTCCCTCTCTGCAGATGACTTCGTCGAAAAACCATTTTGAAAAAAGAAGGTCGACGACATCCGATCCTCGTTTGCTAAGTCAAAAACGACACCGCTGTAGTTCTGCTCACACTGCCCTACCCTGTGCTCTGACCTCTTTCTCCCTCTCTCTCCAGATGCAGAAATCTACGCTTCTTGTGACGGCCGGCCGCCCAACAACCTGCCCGCTTGACCCTATCCCCTCCTCTCTTCTCCAGACCATTTCCGGAGACCTTCTCCCTTACCTCACCTCGCTCATCAACTCATCCCTGACCGCTGGCTACGTCCCTTCCGTCTTCAAGAGAGCGAGAGTTGCACCCCTTCTGAAAAAACCTACACTCGATCCCTCCGATGTCAACAACTACAGACCAGTATCCCTTCTTTCTTTTCTTTCCAAAACTCTTGAACGTGCCGTCCTTGGCCAGCTCTCCCGCTATCTCTCTCAGAATGACCTTCTTGATCCAAATCAGTCAGGTTTCAAGACTAGTCATTCAACTGAGACTGCTCTTCTCTGTATCACGGAGGCGCTCCGCACTGCTAAAGCTAACTCTCTCTCCTCTGCTCTCATCCTTCTAGACCTATCGGCTGCCTTCGACACTGTGAACCATCAGATCCTCCTCTCCACCCTCTCCGAGTTGGGCATCTCCGGTGCGGCCCACGCTTGGATTGCGTCCTACCTGACAGGTCGCTCCTACCAGGTGGCGTGGCGAGAATCTGTCTCCTCGCCACGCGCTCTCACCACTGGTGTCCCCCAGGGCTCTGTTCTAGGCCCTCTCCTATTCTCGCTATACACCAAGTCACTTGGCTCTGTCATAACCTCACATGGTCTCTCCTATCATTGCTATGCAGACGACACACAATTAATCTTCTCCTTTCCCCCTTCTGATGACCAGGTGGCGAATCGCATCTCTGCATGTCTGGCAGACATATCAGTGTGGATGACGGATCACCACCTCAAGCTGAACCTCGGCAAGACGGAGCTGCTCTTCCTCCCGGGGAAGGACTGCCCGTTCCATGATCTCGCCATCACGGTTGACAACTCCATTGTTTCCTCCTCCCAGAGCGCTAAGAACCTTGGCGTGATCCTGGACAACACCCTGTCGTTCTCAACTAACATCAAGGCGGTGGCCCGTTCCTGTAGGTTCATGCTCTACAACATCCGCAGAGTACGCCCCTGCCTCACACAGGAAGCGGCGCAGGTCCTAATCCAGGCACTTGTCATCTCCCGTCTGGATTACTGCAACTCGCTGTTGGCTGGGCTCCCTGCCTGTGCCATTAAACCCCTACAACTCATCCAGAACGCCGCAGCCCGTCTGGTGTTCAACCTTCCCAAGTTCTCTCACGTCACCCCGCTCCTCCGCTCTCTCCACTGGCTTCCAGTTGAAGCTCGCATCCGCTACAAGACCATGGTGCTTGCCTACGGAGCTGTGAGGGGAACGGCACCGCAGTACCTCCAGGCTCTGATCAGGCCCTACACCCAAACAAGGGCACTGCGTTCATCCACCTCTGGCCTGCTCGCCTCCCTACCACTGAGGAAGTACAGTTCCCGCTCAGCCCAGTCAAAACTGTTCGCTGCTCTGGCCCCCCAATGGTGGAACAAACTCCCTCACGACGCCAGGACAGCGGAGTCAATCACCACCTTCCGGAGACACCTGAAACCCCACCTCTTCAAGGAATACCTAGGTATAGGATAAAGCAATCCTTCTCACCCCCCTTAAATGATTTAGATGCACTATTGTAAAGTGGCTGCTCCACTGATGTCAGAAGGTGAATTCACCAATTTGTAAGTCGCTCTGGATAAGAGCGTCTGCTAAATGACTTAAATGTAAATCTTAAATGTAAGTAGCCAAT
>NW_027005241.1:0-4201 GCF_036934945.1 Oncorhynchus masou masou
GCTTCAGATTAAATTAAATTTTCACAATACCGCTTGTTGCAATTTCGATGAGGCTCTCTTGTATCGGTAAGTGGACTGAAGGCAGGGCATGAAAGGGATAATGAATCCAGTTGTTTGTGTCATCCGTTTTCGGAAAGTACCTGCGTAATTGCGCACCCTACTCACTCAGGTGCTTCACTATATCACATTTGATATTGTCCATAAGCTTGAGTTCATTTGCACACAAAAACATTGTACAATGATAGAAAGACCTGTGTGTTGTCCTTGTTAAATGCAGACAGAGAAGAGCTCCAACTTCTTAATCATAGCCTCAATTTTGTCCCGCATATTGAATATAGTTGCGGAGAGACCCTGTAATCCGAGATTCAGATCATTCAGACAAGAAAAAATCCATCACCCAGATAGACCAGTCGTGTGAGAAACTTGTCATCATGCAAGCGGTCAGACAAGTAAAAATTATGGCCAGTAAAGAAAACTTTAAGCTCTTCTTTCAATTTAAAAAAAACGTGTCAATACTTTGCCCCTTGATAACCAGCGCACTTCTGTGTGTTGTAAAAGCGTTACATGGTTACATGGTCGCTCCCAATATCATTGCCTAGTGCAGAAAATACACGAGAGTTTAGGGGCCTTGCTTTAACAAAGTTAACCATTTTCACTGTAGTGTCCAAAACGTCTTCCCTCTCGGTAGATGCTGCAGTGTACCCAAGTGGTAGATGCTGCAGTGTACCCAAGTGGCGACTGGAGCAACTGCTTGCACGCGCGTTACCACTCCACTATGTCTCCCTGTCTTGGCTTTTGCACCATCTGTACAGATACCAACATGAGCAGCAGCTACATTTGGCTACATACGGACCGTTAGTGGAATTCCCGTGAGAGAGTAATGGTTTATGGGATTGGATGTTCATTATTTGACTAGGCTACCTGTATTCGACATTGTGTTGTTATTTAGCTGAACACTAGATGGGTTCATTTTATTTTTGACAGTGAAACAAGCATACTCAGGTGAGAAAAAACCCTCACCCAAATGTATAGCCCCGTTGGAAAATATAAATGGACTATTTGAAAATTTGAAGAATATATTTTTTAAATATATATATATTTACAGGCCTGTTGAACAAGACTCTTGAACACTTGAACTGGATCGACCACCTGCACTGACTCTCCGCACCTTAACACACACACACACACACACACACACACACACACACACACACACACACACACACACACACTCATTCTAACCTTAATCCTAACCCCCCCCCAATGTGTTGTTATTTTACTTTTCTTGTGGAGACTACACAAACATCACGACTGCTACCACCAGACTCTTATTATGATCGCTAAATATTGCGCAATTTAATTCCTTGCCCCCAATCCCCCTTCCCCCAAATACTTTTAAATATTTGACTATTACAGTTTTTTTCGATTGCTAAACGACAGTGGGCACAACTGGAGTCACATGTGCAAAACTCAAACTACAGTCTGCACTACCAACAGTCACCTGAGCTAAACAGTTCACATCACCTGCAAAACTCATTCCAAGCAACACAACCCTTAACACATGGCTCAAAACACGCTCAGTGCAGCCAAACGCTATGCACAACCCTCACTGAGATAACACACACTGTCACTCAGAACACACTGAGAGTAAAAACATTAGCATCAAACACCAATACAGAAAATAAAAACTTTTCATCTTTACAGTTTGAACAATTTCAGTGACTTCATACAAAGTAATATTTTCTTCAAAGAAAAGAGTGACATTCTTTCACATGATTTTTTAAAATTTTTAGAACATATCAATTCTTTAAGGTAAATGAAAATGAGCAGTTTGCTTCAATAGTCTGTAGTAATTTATTAAATTACAGTAATGAGAAAAAAAAGGTAGAAACTAAAAGTACATACTGTAATTCGAACAAATAATTGAGGGGCTAATCCTGCCTCTCTCTAGCATCAGGCCACAGGTTTTCTTCAACATCACATCTAATGTTTTCTCTTGCCATGCACCTGGGGAAGAACCTTCTGGAGTGCCTTATCCATCCCTGGCAGTCCTCTGGACTCGTGTCCTCACATTCGGCACGCATGGCTTCCAAAAGAGACATTTGGTCATGTGGGTGGTGACCAAACACTTTCCACCTCCAGGCAGAGAAAAACTCCTCTATTGGGTTGAGGAAGGGTGAATATGCAGGCAGGTACAAAACCATAAATCTGTGATGTGCTGCAAACCAATCTGTGACAGCTGCAGAGTGGTGAAAAGCAACGTTATCGCAAACTATGACAAAAACTTGGGGGTTTCTTACTGGCTCCCCCTGTTCTGCTGGCACTCGCTGAGCATAGAGCTGTTCTAGGAAAGCTATAAGCCTTTCTGTGTTGTATGGGCCAATGAGTGGTGTGTTGAGAAGCAAACCATCATTGGCCATTGCAGCACACACAGTGATATTTCCCCCCCTTTTGCCTGGAACCTCCACAGTGGCCCTTTGACCTAGAACATTCCTTCCTCTTGTCAGGACCCGGTTTCGAACCTGGGTCTCCGGAGTGAGAAACAGTCACTTAACCAACTGAGCCACGAATAGACAGCAGAACCCAGAAGATGAGGCAGACACAGCAGTACTTAAGACGGTGTATTTAATAAAGAAAAAATCCTAAAATACAAAAATGGCAAATCCAAAAGGTGGTAGGTAAAACACAAAAGAACTCAAAAGAAACTCACCAAAAATAAACAAAAACAAAAAAGAATACCACAAGAACGTCACCGGAATCGACAAGAGCACACAGAACACTAGGGCAGGGTGCTAACATACAAACACAGAGCACAGAACTGAGGGAAACAAAGGGTTTAAATACAATCAGGGGAAACGAGACACAGGTGCAAACAATAATGGGGATCAAGGGAAAAACACAGGGACAAAAAGCACAATGGGGACATCTACTGACAAAAACCCGGAACAACCCTGGCCAAATCCTGACACCTCTGCGCCGTGTTTTGGCAAGGTTATATCCAGCTTCATCGGTAAATACAAATGAATGTGGTCTTTCCAGTGCTTCCAACTCCATTACTCTTTGAAAAACAGTAAGTGCGCAGTTTTACTGTAGAAATGCTAATGTTTATTTTTACTGTAAAATATTTTGTATTGCTGTGTACGTCACCTCAGACGTCTTACCTGGACATATTGGTATCTTTGCTCTTTTACCCGTTCACTGTTTCTCTCGAATGGTACAGTGTATAACTGTTTCATTGTGACTTGGTGTTTCTTTAGGACTCGAGCAATAGTTGTTCTGCTGACAGAATTAACATTTTTAAATATATCATTATCAGCCAGCACTCTATCTTGAATCTCCCTCAGTTTTATTGCGTTGTTGACAACAACCATGTCAACAATAGCATTTTCCTGCGCATCTGAAAATATTTTTCCTCTTCCCCCTGTTGGGGACAACCTTTGGGTCCTGTTGTAAAAATATATTTTATAGTCAAACTTACTGTAATATATATCTGTGTAAATATTCTATAATTGCAATACAAAATAGATTCCTGTAATGTTTTCATTTACTGTAAGGATGTAACTCTCACCTGTTTGTATGATGGAAAATTCGCATTACAGATGCCACTGTGGATCTTTGCAGATTGGGTTGCACCCTCAACCCTGCCTCTCTCAATGAGAGACCATGGTTCACGACATGGTCTATAAGTGTAGCCCTTATTTCATCTGAAATTACAGCTCTTTGTCTTCTTTGTCTTCCTCCACGCATCCGCCCTCTCCCTGCCACCCTTCTCCCTCCACGAACCCATCTTCCCTGTTCCATTTCCAAAATGAGTCTTTCTGAGCTCTACCTATATATACTGTAATATGTGTGTGTGTTCACTAACACGTCTAAAACAAGACACCTGCTTAGCCTTTCAGCTGAAATTGCAATCAGCAGTGTTTGAAAGGCACAAGGCTGAAATCTATTCCGTTTTGAATGTGTGGTTCACAGTTTTGACAGCAGTGTGTTAGCATTTGAACAAAGTGCTGTAAATCCACAGTGTTGTGCAGGTTGTGGTTAAAGTCATGGGATAAGTGTGTAGAGTTTTGAAAACTGTGTTCAAGCAATGAAAAACGAACTAGAGTTTGGTCCACATGAACTGCTGCTGTGCAGACTGTAGTTAGAGTTTTGCACATGTGACTCCAGTTGTGTCCACTGTCGTTTAGCAATCGAAAAAAAC
>NW_027005242.1:0-4200 GCF_036934945.1 Oncorhynchus masou masou
TTACATTTACATTTACATTTAAGTCATTTAGCAGACGCTCTTATCCAGAGCGACTTACAAATTGGTGAATTCACCTTCTGACATCCAGTGGAACAGCCACTTTACAATAGTGCATCTAAGTCATTAAGGGGGGGGTGAGAAGGATTACTTATCCTATCCTAGGTATTCCTTGAAGAGGTGGGGTTTCAGGTGTCTCCGGAAGGTGGTGATTGACTCCGCTGTCCTGGCGTCGTGAGGGAGTTTGTTCCACCATTGGGGGCCAGAGCAGCGAACAGTTTTGACTGGGCTGAGCGGGAACTGTACTTCCTCAATGGTAGGGAGGCGAGCAGGCCAGAGGTGGATGAACGCAGTGCCCTTGCTTGGGTGTAGGGCCTGATCAGAGCCTGGAGGTACTGCGGTGCCGTTCCCCTCACAGCTCCGTAGGCAAGCACCATGGTCTTGTAGCGGATGCGAGCTTCAACTGGAAGCCAGTGGAGAGAGCGGAGGAGCGGGGTGACGTGAGAGAACTTGGGAAGGTTGAACACCAGACGGGCTGCGGCGTTCTGGATGAGTTGTAGGGGTTTAATGGCACAGGCAGGGAGCCCAGCCAACAGCGAGTTGCAGTAATCCAGACGGGAGATGACAAGTGCCTGGATTAGGACCTGCGCCGCTTCCTGTGTGAGGCAGGGTCGTACTCTGCGGATGTTGTAGAGCATGAACCTACAGGAACGGGCCACCGCCATGATGTTGGTTGAGAACGACAGGGTGTTGTCCAGGATCACGCCAAGGTTCTTAGCGCTCTGGGAGGAGGACACAATGGAGTTGTCAACCGTGATGGCGAGGTCATGGAACGGGCAGTCCTTCCCCGGGAGGAAGAGCAGCTCCGTCTTGCCGAGGTTCAGCTTGAGGTGGTGATCCGTCATCCACACTGATATGTCTGCCAGACATGCAGAGATGCGATTCGCCACCTGGTCATCAGAAGGGGGAAAGGAGAAGATTAATTGTGTGTCGTCTGCATAGCAACACAGGAGAGACCATGTGAGGTTATGACAGAGCCAAGTGATTCTGGTGTAAAGCGAGAATAGAGAGGGCCTAGAACAGAGCCCTGGGGGACACCAGTGGTGAGAGCGCGTGGCGAGGAGACAGATTCTCGCTCACGCCACCTGGTAGGAGCGACCTGTCAGGTAGGACGCAATCCAGCTGCAGGCCGCGCCGGAGATGCCCAACTCGGAGAGGGTGGGAGAGGAGGATCTGATGGTTCACAGTATCGAAGGCAGCCGATAGGTCTAGAAGGATGAGAGCAGAGGAGAGAGAGTTAGCTTTAGCAGTGCGGAGCGCCTCCGTGATGCAGAGAAGAGCAGTCTGCTGAATGGACTAGTCTTGAAACCTGACTGATTTGGATCAAGAAGGTCATTCTGAGAGAGATAGAGGGAGAGCTGGCCAAGGACGGCACGTTCAAGAGTTTTGGAGAGAAAAGAAAGAAGGGATACTGGTCTGTAGTTGTTGACATCGGAGGGATCGAGTGTAGGTTTCTTCAGAAGGGGTGCAACTCTCGCTCTCTTGAAGACGGAAGGGACGAGTCAGCGGTCAGGATGAGTTGATGAGCGAGGTGAGGTAAGGGAGAAGGTCCCGGAAATGGTCTGGAGGAGAGAGGAGGGGATAGGGTCGAGCGGGCAGGTTGTTGGGCGGCCGGCCGTCACAAGAAGCGAGATTTCATCTGGAGAGAGAGGGGAGAAAGAGGTCAGAGCACAGGGTAGGGCAGTGTGAGCAGAACCAGCGGTGCCGTTTTGACTTAGCAAACGAGGATCGGATGTCGTCGACCTTCTTTTCAAAATGGTTGACGAAGTCATCTGCAGAGAGGAGGAGGGGGAGGGGAGGAGGGATTCAGAAGGGAGGAGAAGGTGGCAAAGAGCTTCCTAGGGTTAGAGGCAGATGCTTGGAATTTAGAGTGGTAGAAAGGTGGCTTTAGCAGCAGAGACAGAGGAGGAAAATGTAGAGAGGAGGGAGTGAAAGATGTGCCAGGTCCGCAGGGAGGCGGTTTTCCTCCATTTCCGCCGGCTGCCCGGAGCTCTGTTCTGTGAGCTCGCAATGAGTCATCGAGCCACGGAGCGGGAGGGGAGGACCGAGCCGGCCTGGAGGATAGGGGACATAGAGAGTCAAAGGATGCAGAAAGGGAAGAGAGGAGGGTTGAGGAGGCAGAGTCAGGAGAAAGGTTGAGAAGGTATGAGCAGAGGGAAGAGATGAAAGGATGGAAGAGGAAAGAGTAGCGGGGGAGAGAGAGCGAAGGTTGGGGGACGGCGCGATACCATCCGAGTAGGGGGCAGTGGGAAGTGTTGGATGAGAGCGAGAGGGAAAAGGATACAAGGTAGTGGTCGGAGACTTGGAGGGGGAGTTGCAGTGAGGTTAGTGGAAGAACAGCATCTAGTAAAGATGAGGTCGAGCGTATTGCCTGCCTTGTGAGTAGGGGGAAGGTGAGAGGGTGAGGTCAAAAGAGGAGAGGAGTGGAAAGAAGGAGCAGAGAGGAATGAGTCAAAGGTAGACGTGGGGAGGTTAAAGTCGCCCAGGACTGTGAGAGGTGAGCCGTCCTCAGGAAAGGAGCTTATCAAGGCATCAAGCCATTGATGAACTCTCCGAGGGAACCTGGAGGGCGATAAATGATAAGAATGTTAAGCTTGAAAGGGCTGGTAACTGTGACAGCATGGAATTCAAAGGAGGCGATAGATAGATGGGTAAGGGGAGAGAGAGAGAATGACCACTTGGGAGAGATGAGGATCCCGGTGCCACCACCCCGCTGACCAGAAGCTCTCGGGTGTGCGAGAACACGTGGGCGGACGAAGAGAGAGCAGTAGAGTAGCAGTGTTATCTGTGGTGATCCATGTTTCCGTCAGTGCCAGGAAGTCGAGGACTGGAGGGAGGCATAGGCTGAGATGAACTCTGCCTTGTTGGCCGCAGATCGGCAGTTCCAGAGGCTACCGGAGACCAGGAACTCCACGTGGGTCGTGCGCTGGGACCACCAGATTAGGGTGGCGCGGCCACGCGGTGTGGAGCGTTTGTATGGTCTGTGCAGAGAGGAGAGAACAGGGATAGATAGACACATAGTTAACAGGGTACAGAAGAGGCTACGCTAATGCAAAGGAGATTGGAATGACAAGTGGACTACACGTCTCGAATGTTCAGAAAGTTAAGCTTACGTAGCAAGAATCTTATTGACTAAAATGATTGAAATGAAACAGTACTGCTGGAGTAGGCTAGCTGGTAGTGGCTGCGATGTTGACACTACACTAATCAAGTCGTTCCGTCGAGTGTAATAGTTTCTACAGTGCTGCTATTCGGGGCTAGCTGGCTAGCTAGCAAGGTTGATTGCGTTCCGTTACTTTAAAAGAACGACAATAGCTGGCTGGCTAACCTAGAAAATCGCTCTAGGCTACACAATTGTCTTAGATACAAAGACGGCTATGTAGCTAGCTAGCTACGATCAAACAAAACAAACCGTTGTACTGTAATAGTTACAACAGTGCTGCTATTCGGGGGCTAGCTGGCTAGCTACGTTAGAAGAACGACAATAGCTGGCCAGCTAACCTAGAAAATCGCTCTAGACTACACAATTGTCTTAGATACAAAGACGGCTATGTAGCTGGCTAGCTACGATCAAACAAATCAAACCGTTGTACTGTAATGAAGTGAAATGAAAATGTGATACTACCTGTGGAACGACGCGGAATGTTGACCGGGTAGTTGGAGTTCAATTCGGTAGAGGTTGGCTAGCTGTTGGCTAGCTAGCTAGCAGCATTTCCTACGTTAAGGACGACAAATAGCTGGCTAGCTAACCTCGGTAAATTAAGATAATCACTCTAAGTCTACACACTCTAAACTGCACAATTATCTTGGATACGAAGACAACTATGTAGCTAGCTGACACTACGCTAATCGAGTCGTTCAGTTGAGTGTAATAGTTTCTACAGTGCTAGTGGACAGTGGATGTTTAGTGCTTAGCTGCTTAGCTAGCTGCTAGCTAGCTGCTGGGCAGATACGTTAGGACGACGAAATACGATAATTATGCAATTGTCGTTGATACAAAGACGGCTATGTAGCTGGCTAAGAAGAAATTGCTAAGATTAGACAAATCAAACCGTTGTACTATAACGAAATGTAATGAAAGTTATAAAAGTTATACTACTCATGGACGAAGTGTAGATGCGGCCGCCGCTCCAACCGGAACCG
>NW_027005243.1:0-2500 GCF_036934945.1 Oncorhynchus masou masou
AGGAGAACATGGCTGAGCTCTTTAATCATCACTTCATTAAGCTAGGATTCCTTTTTGACTCTGCCATGCCTCCTTGCCCATCCAACATTTCCTCATCTCCTACCCCTTCTAATGCGACTATCCCTGATGCTCCTCCTTCTTTTCCCCCTGCCCAGCTACAAAGTTTCTCCCTGAAGGCTGTCACTGAGACCGAGGTGCTAAAGGAGCTCCTTAAACTTGACCACAAAAAAACATCTGATCAGATGGTTTAGACCCTTTCTTCTTTAAGGTTGCTGCCCCTTTCATCGCCAAGCCTATATCTGACATTTGTAACGTGTCTCTCCTCTCTGGGGAGGTTCCCATTGCTTGGAAGGCAGCCAAGGTGGGTCCTTTATTTGAAGGGAGAGATCAAGCTGATCCTAACTGTTATAGGCACATTTCTATTTTGCCCTGTTCATCTAAAGTGTTGGAAAAACTGGTCAATAATCAACTGACTGGCTTTCTTGATGTCTATACTATTCTGTCGGGTATGCAATCTGGTTTCCACTCAGTTTATGGATGTGTCACTGCAACCTTAAAGGTCCTAAATGATGTCACCATTGCCCTTCATTCTAAGCAATGTTGTGCTGCTATTGTTATTGACTTGGCCAAAGTTTTTGATACGGTAGACCATTCCATTCTTGTGGGCCAGCTAAGGATTATTGGTGTCTCTGAGGGGTCTTTGGCCTGGTTTGGTAACGACCTCTCTCAAAGAGTGCAGTGTATAAAGTCAGAACATCTGCTGTCTCAGCCACTGCCGGTCACCAAGGGAGTACCCTAAGGCTCGATCCTAGGCCCCACGCTCTTCTCAATTTACATCAACAACATTGCTCAAGCAGTAGCTCTCTCATCCATATATATGCAGATGATAAATCTTTTATTCAACTGGCCCCTCCGCAGATTTTGTGTTAAATGCTCTACAACAAAGCTTTCTTAGTGTTCAACAAGCTTTCTCTGCCCTTAACCTTGTTCTGAACACATCCAAAACAAAGGTAATGTGGTTAGGTAAGAAGAATGCCCCTCACCCCACATGTGTTATTACTACCTCTGAGGGTTCAGAGCTTGAGGTAGTCGCCTCATACAAGTACTTGGGAGTATGGCTAGACGGTGCACTGTCCTTCTCTCAGCACATATCAAAGCTGCAGGCTAAAGTTAAATCTAGACTTGGTTTCCTCTATCGTAATCGCTCCATTTTCACCACAGCTGCCAAACTAACCCTGATTGAAATTACCATCCTACCCATGCTCGATTACGGAGACGTAATCTATAGATTTCTATATAATTTATAGGTCTTTACCATTCGGCCATCAGATTTGCCACCAATGCTTCTCACAGGAAACTGGTCATCTCTGTATACCTGTCGCAAGACCCACTAGTTGATGATGCGTATTTATAAAACCCTCTTAGGCCTCACTCCCCCCTACCTGAGATATCTACTGCAGCCCTCATCCTCCACATACAACACCCGTTCTGCCAGTCACGTTTTGTTAAAGGCCCCCAAAGCACACACATCCCTGGGTCGCTCCTCTTTTCTGTTCACTGCAGCTAGCGACTGGAACGAGCTGCACCAAACACTCAAACTGGACAGTTTTATCTCCATCTCTTCATTCAAAGACTCAATCATGGACACTCTTACTGACAGTTGTGGCTGCTTCATGTGATGTATTGTTGTCTCTACCTTCTTGCCCTTTGTGCTGTTGTCTGTGCCCAATAATGTTTTTACCATGTTTTGTGCTGCTACCATGTCGTGCTGCTGCTATGTTGTGTTGCTACCATGTTGTTGTCATGTGTTGCTACATGCTGTGTTTTCATGTGTTGCTGCCATGATATGTTGTTGTCTATTTATGTAGTGTTGTGTTGTCTCTCTTGTCATGTGTGTTTTGTCCTATATTTGTATTTTATTTAAACATTTTAATCCCAGTCCCCGTCCCCGCAGGAGGCCTTTTGCCTTCTGGTAGGCCATCATTGTAAACAATAATTTGTTCTTAACTGACTTGCCTAGTTAAATAAAGGTTAAATATTTTTTATATATGGGGTGGAGGTGGGAGTTGCACTAGGAGGCATATTCTTTAACCAATGATACATGATTAATGTCTCTTTGCGGAGCATTTTTTTATATGTGCATTATCATGTTTTCCACATCCATTTCCATTCCATTGCATCAATTATTATTATATGGCCACAGCAGGGCTTCCATGGGTGAAGAGACCTAAGTCCACCTTTTATTCCACTCCCAATATCTCCTTCTCGGAGACGTAAAGAAGACTGATGCTGATTTAAAGCTCCCGACACAGGGAAATGCTGTCCCTGGAAGGCATTCATTCTAGGTTTGGGTGATATACCATTTATACCGTATAGCGGGGGATATTCGAAATAGCGACCGTATGATTTTCAATACCATTTTAAAAAATGGGGTTGGGGCACCCCCGCCTCATGGGGGTTGCGTGCCACGCCAATGCTTAAGTTAAGTATAATTATAATA
>NW_027005244.1:0-4198 GCF_036934945.1 Oncorhynchus masou masou
AACAGTTCCTTCCCTGTCCTCAGTGATTCTCTCCATTGAACAGTTCCTTCCCTGTCCTCAGTGATTCTCTCCATCGAACAGTTCCTTCCCTGTCCTCAGTGATTCTCCCCTGTGATTCTCTCCATTGAACAGTTCCTTCCCTGTCCTCAGTGATTCTCCCCTGTGATTCTCTCCATCGAACAGTTCCTTCCCCGTCCTCAGTGATTCTCCCTCAGTGATTCTCTCCATCGAACAGTTCCTTCCCTGTCCTCAGTGATTCTCCCCTGTGATTCTCTCCATCGAACAGTTCCTTCCCTGTCCTCAGTGATTCTCCCCTGTGATTCTCTCCATCGAACAGTTCCTTCCCTGTCCTCAGTGATTCTCCCCTGTGATTCTCTCCATCGAACAGTTCCTTCCCTGTCCTCCAGGGTGATTCTCCCCTGTGATTCTCTCCATCGAACAGTTCCTTCCCTGTCCTCAGTGATTCTCCCCTGTGATTCTCTCCATCGAACAGTTCCTTCCCTGTCCTCAGTGATTCTCCTCAGACTATTGAACAGTTCCTTCCCTGTCCTCAGTGATTCTCCCCTGTGATTCTCTCCATCGAACAGTTCCTTCCCTGTTCTCAGTGATTCTCTCCATCAAACAGTTCCTTCCCTGTCCTCAGTGATTCTCCCCTGTGATTCTCTCCATCGAACAGTTCCTTCCCTGTCCTCAGTGATTCTCCCCTGTGATTCTCTCCATCGAACAGTTCCTTCCCTGTCCTCAGTGATTCTCCCCTGTGATTCTCTCCATCGAACAGTTCCTTCCCTGTCCTCAGTGATTCTCCCCTGTGATTCTCTCCATCGAACAGTTCCTTCCCTGTCCTCAGTGATTCTCCCCTGTGATTCTCTCCATCGAACAGTTCCTTCCCTGTCCTCAGTGATTCTCTCCATCGAACAGTTCCTTCCCTGTCCTCAGTGATTCTCCCCTGTGATTCTCTCCATCGAACAGTTCCTTCCCTGTCCTCAGTGATTCTCCCCTGTGATTCTCTCCATCGAACAGTTCCTTCCCTGTCCTCAGTGATTCTCTCCATCGAACAGTTCCTTCCCTGTCCTCAGTGATTCTCCCCTGAGATTCTCTCCATCGAACAGTTCCTTCCCTGTCCTCAGTGATTCTCTCCATCGAACAGTTCCTTCCCTGTCCTCAGTGATTCTCCCCTGTGATTCTCTCCATCGAACAGTTCCTTCCTGTCCTCAGTGATTCTCCCCTGTGATTCTCTCCATCGAACAGTTCCTTCCCTGTCCTCAGTGATTCTCCCCTGTGATTCTCTCCATCGAACAGTTCCTTCCCTGTCCTCAGTGATTCTCTCCGATTTTCCATCGAACAGTTCCTTCCCTGTCCTCAGTGATTCTCCCCAGTGATTCTCTCCATCGAACAGTTCCTTCCCTGTCCTCAGTGATTCTCTCCATTGAACAGTTCCTTCCCTGTCCTCAGTGATTCTCCCCTGTGATTCTCTCCATCGAACAGTTCCTTCCCTGTCCTCAGTGATTCTCTCCATCGAACAGTTCCTTCCCTGTCCTCAGTGATTCTCCCCTGTGATTCTCTCCATCGAACAGTTCCTTCCCTGTCCTCAGTGATTCTCCCCTGTGATTCTCTCCATCGAACAGTTCCTTCCCTGTCCTCAGTGATTCTCCCCTGTGATTCTCTCCATCGAACAGTTCCTTCCCTGTCCTCAGTGATTCTCCCCTGTGATTCTCTCCATCGAACAGTTCCTTCCCTGTCCTCAGTGATTCTCCCCGGATTCTCTCCATCGAACAGTTCCTTCCTGTCCTCAGTGATTCTCTCCATCAAACAGTTCCTTCCCTGTCCTCAGTGATTCTCCCCTGTGATTCTCTCCATCGAACAGTTCCTTCCCTGTCCTCAGTGATTCTCCCCTGTGATTCTCTCCATCGAACAGTTCCTTCCCTGTCCTCAGTGATTCTCTCCATTGAACAGTTCCTTCCCTGTCCTCAGTGATTCTCCCCTGTGATTCTCTCCATCGAACAGTTCCTTCCCTGTCCTCAGTGATTCTCTCCATCGAACAGTTCCTTCCCTGTCCTCAGTGATTCTCCCCTGTGATTCTCTCCATCGAACAGTTCCTTCCCTGTCCTCAGTGATTCTCCCCTGTGATTCTCTCCATCGAACAGTTCCTTCCCTGTCCTCAGTGATTCTCCCCTGTGATTCTCTCCATCGAACAGTTCCTTCCCTGTCCTCAGTGATTCTCCCCTGTGATTCTCTCCATCGAACAGTTCCTTCCCTGTCCTCAGTGATTCTCTCCATCGAACAGTTCCTTCCCTGTCCTCAGTGATTCTCTCCATCGAACAGTTCCTTCCCTGTCCTCAGTGATTCTCCCCTGTGATTCTCTCCATCGAACAGTTCCTTCCCTGTCCTCAGTGATTCTCCCTGTGATTCTCTCCATCGAACAGTTCCTTCCCTGTCCTCAGTGATTCTCCCCTGTGATTCTCTCCATCGAACAGTTCCTTCCCTGTCCTCAGTGATTCTCCCCTGTGATTCTCTCCATCGAACAGTTCCTTCCCTGTCCTCAGTGATTCTCCCCTGTGATTCTCTCCATGGAACAGTTCCTTCCCTGTCCTCAGTGATTCTCCCCTGTGATTCTCTCCATCGAACAGTTCCTTCCCTGTCCTCAGTGATTCTCCCCTGTGATTCTCTCCATCGAACAGTTCCTTCCCTGTTCTCAGTGATTCTCTCCATCAAACAGTTCCTTCCCTGTCCTCAGTGATTCTCCCCTGTGATTCTCTCCATCGAACAGTTCCTTCCCTGTCCTCAGTGATTCTCCCCTGTGATTCTCTCCATCGAACAGTTCCTTCCTGTCCTCAGTGATTCTCTCCATTGAACAGTTCCTTCCTGTCCTCAGTGATTCTCCCCTGTGATTCTCTCCATCGAACAGTTCCTTCCTGTCCTCAGTGATTCTCTCCATCGAACAGTTCCTTCCCTGTCCTCAGTGATTCTCCCCTGTGATTCTCTCCATCGAACAGTTCCTTCCCTGTCCTCAGTGATTCTCCCCTGTGATTCTCTCCATCGAACAGTTCCTTCCCTGTCCTCAGTGATTCTCCCCTGTGATTCTCTCCATCGAACAGTTCCTTCCCTGTCCTCAATGATTCTCCCCTGTGATTCTCTCCATCGAACAGTTCCTTCCCTGTCCTCAGTGATTCTCTCCATCGAACAGTTCCTTCCCTGTCCTCAGTGATTCTCTCCATCGAACAGTTCCTTCCCTGTCCTCAGTGATTCTCCACTGTGATTCTCTCCATCGAACAGTTCCTTCCCTGTCCTCAGTGATTCTCCCCTGTGATTCTCTCCATCAAACAGTTCCTTCCCTGTCCTCAGTGATTCTCCCCTGTGATTCTCTCCATCGAACAGTTCCTTCCCTGTCCTCAGTGATTCTCCCCTGTGATTCTCTCCATCGAACAGTTCCTTCCCTGTCCTCAGTGATTCTCCCCTGTGATTCTCTCCATCGAACAGTTCCTTCCCTGTCCTCAGTGATTCTCTCCATTGAACAGTTCCTTCCCTGTCCTCAGTGATTCTCCTCAGTGATTCTCTCCATCAAACAGTTCCTTCCCTGTCCTCAATGATTCTCTCCATCGAACAGTTCCTTCCCTGTCCTCAGTGATTCTCCCCTGTGATTCTCTCCATCGAACAGTTCCTTCCCTGTCCTCAGTGATTCTCCCCTGTGAGTTCTCTCCATGAGACAGTTCGCTCCCTGTCCTCAGTGATTCTCCCCTGTGATTCTCTCCATCGAACAGTTCCTTCCCTGTCCTCAGTGATTCTCCCCTGTGATTCTCTCCATCAGACAGTTCCTTCCCTGTCCTCAGTGATTCTCTCCAGTGCAGACAGTTCACTTCCCTGTCCTCAGTGATTCTCCTCAGTGATTCTCTCCATCAAACAGTTCCTTCCCTGTCCTCAATGATTCTCTCCTGTGATTCTCTCCATTGAACAGTTCCTTCCCTGTCCTCAGTGATTCTCTCCATTGAACAGTTCCTTCCCTGTCCTCAGTGATTCTCCTCAGTGATTCTCTCCATCAAACAGTTCCTTCCCTGTCCTCAGTGATTCTCCCCTGTGATTCTCTCCATCGAACAGTTCCTTCCCTGTCCTCAGTGATTCTCTCCATTGAACAGTTCCTTCCCTGTCCTCAGTGATTCTCTCCATTGAACAGTTCCTTCCCTGTCCTCAGTGATTCTCTCCA
>NW_027005245.1:0-4198 GCF_036934945.1 Oncorhynchus masou masou
TTACATTTACATTTACATTTAAGTCATTTAGCAGACGCTCTTATCCAGAGCGACTTACAAATTGGTGAATTCACCTTCTGACATCCAGTGGAACAGCCACTTTACAATAGTGCATCTAAGTCATTAAGGGGGGGGTGAGAAGGATTACTTATCCTATCCTAGGTATTCCTTGAAGAGGTGGGGTTTCAGGTGTCTCCGGAAGGTGGTGATTGACTCCGCTGTCCTGGCGTCGTGAGGGAGTTTGTTCCACCATTGGGGGGCCAGAGCAGCGAACAGTTTTGACTGGGCTGAGCGGGAACTGTACTTCCTCAATGGTAGGGAGGCGAGCAGGCCAGAGGTGGATGAACGCAGTGCCCTTGCTTGGGTGTAGGGCCTGATCAGAGCCTGGAGGTACTGCGGTGCCGTTCCCCTCACAGCTCCGTAGGCAAGCACCATGGTCTTGTAGCGGATGCGAGCTTCAACTGGAAGCCAGTGGAGAGAGCGGAGGAGCGGGGTGACGTGAGAGAACTTGGGAAGGTTGAACACCAGACGGGCTGCGGCGTTCTGGATGAGTTGTAGGGGTTTAATGGCACAGGCAGGGAGCCCAGCCAACAGCGAGTTGCAGTAATCCAGACGGGAGATGACAAGTGCCTGGATTAGGACCTGCGCCGCTTCCTGTGTGAGGCAGGGTCGTACTCTGCGGATGTTGTAGAGCATGAACCTACAGGAACGGGCCACCGCCATGATGTTGGTTGAGAACGACAGGGTGTTGTCCAGGATCACGCCAAGGTTCTTAGCGCTCTGGGAGGAGGACACAATGGAGTTGTCAACCGTGATGGCGAGGTCATGGAACGGGCAGTCCTTCCCCGGGAGGAAGAGCAGCTCCGTCTTGCCGAGGTTCAGCTTGAGGTGGTGATCCGTCATCCACACTGATATGTCTGCCAGACATGCAGAGATGCGATTCGCCACCTGGTCATCAGAAGGGGGAAAGGAGAAGATTAATTGTGTGTCGTCTGCATAGCAATGATAGGAGAGACCATGTGAGGTTATGACAGAGCCAAGTGACTTGGTGTATAGCGAGAATAGGAGAGGGCCTAGAACAGAGCCCTGGGGGACACCAGTGGTGAGAGCGCGTGGCGAGGAGACAGATTCTCGCCACGCCACCTGGTAGGAGCGACCTGTCAGGTAGGACGCAATCCAAGCGTGGGCCGCGCCGGAGATGCCCAACTCGGAGAGGGTGGAGAGGAGGATCTGATGGTTCACAGTATCGAAGGCAGCCGATAGGTCTAGAAGGATGAGAGCAGAGGAGAGAGAGTTAGCTTTAGCAGTGCGGAGCGCCTCCGTGATGCAGAGAAGAGCAGTCTCAGTTGAATGACTAGTCTTGAAACCTGACTGATTTGGATCAAGAAGGTCATTCTGAGAGAGATAGAGGGAGAGCTGGCCAAGGACGGCACGTTCAAGAGTTTTGGAGAGAAAAGAAAGAAGGGATACTGGTCTGTAGTTGTTGACATCGGAGGGATCGATGTAGGTTTCTTCAGAAGGGGTAAATTTCAGCCTTCTGAAGACGGAAGGGACGTAGCGCCAGCGGTCAGGGATGAGTTGATGAGCGAGGTGAGGTAAGGGAGAAGGTCCTGGAAATGGTCTGGAGGAGAGAGGAGGGGATAGGGTCGAGCGGGCAGGGTTGTGGGGCGGCCGGCCGTCACAAGAAGCGAGATTTCATCTGGAGAGAGAGGGGAGAAAGAGAGGTCAGAGCACAGGTAGGGCAGAGCAGAACCAGCGGTGTCGCTTGACTTAGCAAACGAGGATCGGATGTCGTCGACCTTCTTTCAAATGGTTGACGAAGCTTATCTGCAGAGAGGGAGGAGGGGGGAGGGGGAGGAGGATTCAGAAGGGAGGAGAAGGTGGCAAAGAGCCTTTAGGGTTAGAGGCAGATGCTTGGAATTTAGAGTGGTAGAAAGTGGCTTTAGCAGCAGAGACAGAGGAGGAAAATGGGGGAGAGGAGGGAGTGAAAGGATGCCAGGTCCGCAGGAGGCGTAGTTTTCCTCCATTTCCGCCTCGGCTGCCCGAGTTCTGTTCTGTGAGCTCGTAATGAGTCATCGAGCCACGGAGCGGGAGGGAGGACCGAGCCGGCCTTGGAGGATAGGGACATAGAGAGTCAAAGGATGCAGAAAGGGAAGAGAGGAGGGTTGAGGAGGCAGAGTCAGGAGAAAGGTTGGAGAAGGTATGAGCAGAGGGAAGAGATGAGAGGATGGAAGAGGAAAGAGCAGGGGGAGAGAGAGCGAAGGCTGGGACGGCGCGATACCATCCGAGTAGGGGCAGTGTGGGAAGTGTTGGATGAGAGCTTAGAGGGAAAAAGGATAAGGTAGTGGTCGGAGACTTGGAGGGGAGTTGCAGTGAGGTTAGTGGAAGAACAGCATCTAGTAAAGATGAGGTCGAGCGTATTGCCCAGAGTAGGGGGAAGGTGAGAGGGTGGGAGGTCAAAAGAGGAGAGGAGTGGGCATGAAGAGGCAGAGAGGAATGAGTCAAAGGTAGACGTGGGGAGGTTAAAGTCGCCCAGGACTGTGAGAGGTGAGCCGTCCTCAGGAAAGGAGCTTATCAAGGCATCAAGCTCATTGATGAATCCTCCGAGGGAACCTGGAGGGCGATAAAATGATAAGAATGTTAAGCTTGAAAGGGCTGGTAACTGTGACAGCATGGAATTCAAAGGAGGCGATAGATAGATGGGTAAGGGGAGAGAGAGAATGACCACTTGGGAGAGATGAGATCCTGGTGCCACCACCCTCTGCTGGACCAGAAGCTCTCGGGGTGTGCGAGAACACGTGGGCGGACGAAGAGAGAGCAGTAGGAGTAGCAGTGTTATCTGTGGTGATCCATGTTTCGTCAGTGCCAGGAAGTCGAGGGGACTGAGGGAGGCATAGGCTGAGATGAACTCGCCTTGTTGGCCGCAGATCGGCAGTTCGAGAGGCTACCGGAGACCAGGAACTCCACGTGGGTCGTGCGCGCTGGGACCACCAGACAGGTTGCATGCGGCGACGCGGTGGGAGCGTTTGTATGGTCTGTGCAGAGAGGAGAGAACAGGGATAGATAGACACATAGTTAACAGGGTACAGAAGAGGCTACGCTAATGCAAAGGAGATTGGAATGACAAGTGGACTACACGCCTTCTAATGTTCAGAAAGTTACAGCTTACGTAGCAAGAATCTTATTGACTAAAATGATTGAAATGAAACAGTACTGCTGGAGTAGGCTAGCTGGTAGTGGCTGCGATGTTGACACTTACACTAATCAAGTCGTCTGGCCGAGTGTAATAGTTTCTACAGTGCTGCTATTCTGGGGTTAGCTGGCTAGCTAGCAAGGTTGATTGCGTTCCTACATTTAAAAGAACGACAATAGCTGGCTGGCTAACTGCAGAAAATCGCCTTTAGGCTACACAATTGTCTTAGATACAAGACGGCTATGTAGCTAGCTAGCTACGATCAAACAAAACAAACCGGTTGTACTGTAATAGTTACAACAGTGCTGTTATTCGGGGCTAGCTGGCTAGCTACTTAGAAGAACGACAATAGCTGGCCAGCTAACCTAGAAAATCGCTCTAGACCACACAATTGTCTTAGATACAAAGACGGCTATGCAGCTGGCTACGATCAAACAAATCAAACCGTTGTACTGTAATGAAGTGAAATGAAAATGTGATACTACCTGTGGAACGACGCAGAATGTTGACCGGGTAGTTGGAGTTCACTCCGTAGAGGTTGGTTAGCTGTTGGCTAGCTAGCTAGCAGCATTTCCTACGTTAAGGACCACAAATAGCTGGCTAGCTAACTCGTAAATTAAGATAATCACTCTAAGTCTACACACTCTAAACTGCACAATTATCTTGGATACGAAGACAACTATGTAGCTAGCTGACACTACGCTAATCGAGTCGCTCAGTTGAGTGTAATAGTTTCTACAGTGCTAGTGACAGTGGATGTTAGCTAGCTGCTTAGCTGCTTAGCTAGCTGCTTAGCTAGCTGCTGGGCAGATACGTTAGACGACTAAAATACGATAATTATGCAATTGTCGTTGATACAAAGACGGCTATGAAGCTGGCTAAGAAGAAATTGCTAAGATTAGACAAATCAAAAACCGTTGTACTATAACTAAATGTAATGAAAAGTTATAAAGTTATACTACCTGCGGACCGAAGTGTAGATGCGGCCGCCGCTCCAACCGGAAC
>NW_027005246.1:0-12500 GCF_036934945.1 Oncorhynchus masou masou
CCTCTCTCTTCTCCCTCTCCCTCTCTCTACTCCCTCTCCCCTCTCTACTCCCTCTCCCCTCTCTCTTCTCCCTCTCCCCTCTCTCTTCTCCCCTCTCCCCTCCTCTCTCCCTCTCCCCTCCCTCTCTCTCTCCCTCTGCCCCCTCTCTCTTCTCCCTCTCCCCTCTCTCTCCCTCTCTCTCTCTCTCCCCTCCCTCTACTCCCTCTGCCCCTCTCTTCTCCCTCTCCCTCTCTCTTCTCCCTCTCCCCCTCTCTCTTCTCCCTCTCCCTCTCTCCCCTCTTCTCTCCCTCTGCCCTCTCTCTTCTCCCCCCTCCCCTCTCCCTCTCCCTCTCTCTTCTCCCCTCTCTTCCCTCTCCCCTCTCTCTCCCTCTCCCCCTCTCTCTTCTCCCTCTCCCCTCTCTCTACTCCCTCTGCCCTCTCTCTTCTCCCTCTCCCTCTCTTCTCCCTCTCCTCTCCCCTCTCTCTACTCCCTCTCCCCTCTCTCTTCTCCCTCTCCCCTCTCTCTACTCCCTCTCCCCTCTCTCTACTCCCTCTGCCCTCTCTCTTCTCCCTCTCCCCTCTCTCTACTCCCTCTGCCCTCTCTCTTCTCCCTCTCCCCTCTCTCTACTCCCTCTGCCCTCTCTCTACTCCCTCTCCCCTCTCTCTTCTCCCTCTCCCCTCTCTCTACTCCCTCTCCCTCTCTCTACTCCCTCTCCCCTCTCTCTTCTCCCTCTCCCCTCCCTCTACTCCCTCTCCCCTCTCTCTACTCCCTCTCCCCTCTCTCCTCCCTCTCCCTCTCTCTACTCCCTCTCCCCTCTCTCTCTCCCTCTCCCCTCTCTCTACTCCCTCTCCCCCTCTCTCTACTCCCTCTCCCCTCTCTTCTCCCTCTCCCCTCTCTCTACTCCCTCTCCCCCTCTCTCTACTCCCTCTCCCCTCTCTCTACTCCCTCTCCCCTCTCTCTACTCCCTCTCCCCTCTCTCTTCTCCCTCTCCCCTCTCTACTCCCTCCCCCTCTCTCTTCTCCCTCTCCCCTCTCTCTACTCCCTCTCCCCTCTCTCTTCTCCCTCTCCCCTCTCTCTACTCCCTCTCCCTCTCTCTTCTCCCTCTCCCCCCTCTCTCCCTCTCCCCTCCTCTCTACTCCCTCTCCCCTCTCTCTACTCCCTCCCCTCTCCCCCCTCTCCCCTCTCTACTCCCTCTCCCCTCTCTCTTCTCCCTCTCCCTCTCTCTTCTCCCTCTCCCCTCTCTCTCTCCCTCTCCCTCTCTCTTCTCCCTCTCCCCTCTACTCCCTCTCTCCCCTCTCTCTCTTCTCCCTCTCCCCTCTCTCTACTCCCTCTCCCCTCTCTCTTCTCCCTCCCCTCTCTACTCTCCCCTCTCCCTCTCTCTCTCCCTCTCTCCCTCTCTCTCTCTTCTCCCTCTCCCCTCCTCTCTCTCTCCCTCCCTCTCCCCTCTCTCTCTCTCCTCTCCCCTCCCTCTCCTCTCCCTCCCCTCTCCCTCTACTCCCTCCCCTCCCTCCCTCTCCCTACTCCCTCTCTCTACTCCCCTCCCCCTCCCTCTACTCCCTCTCCTACTCCTCCCCTCCCCTCCCCCTCCCTCTCCCTCCCCTCCCTCTCTACTCCCTCTCCCCTCTCTCTTCTCCCTCTCCCCTCTCTCTTCTCCCTCACTCCTCCCTCTTCTACCTCTCCCCTCTCAACTCCCTCTTCCCTACCTCTTCCCTACCTCCTCCCTCTCTCCTCCCTCCTCCCTCTCAACTCCCTCTTCCCTTCCTCTTCCCTTCCCTCCCTCCCTTTCCCCTCCTCCTCCTCTCTCCTCTTCCTCCCTCTTCCCTCTCTCCTCCCTCTCAACTCCCTCTTCCCTTCCCCTTCCCTCTCTCCTCCTCCCTCTTTCCCTCTTCCTCCTCCCTCCCTCTCCTCCCTCTTTCCTACCTCCCTCTTCCCTCCCCTCCCCTCCTCCCTCCCTCCCTCTCCCTCCCTCTCTCTCCCTTCCTCCTCCCTCTCTCCTGCCTCCCTCTTCCCTCCCTCTCCCCTCCTCCCTCCTCCCTCTTCCCTAGCTCTTCCCTCTCTCCTCCCTCTTCCCTCCCCCCCTCTTCCCTCTTCCCTCTCCTCCTCTTCCCTCTCTCCTCCCTCTTAACTCTCTTCTACCTCTTCTCCTTCCTCCCTACCTCCTCCCTCTTCGCTCTTCCCTCTCTCCCTCTTCCTCTTCATCTTCCCTCTCATCCCTCTCTACTCCATCTTCCCTCTCTCCTCCCTCTTCCTCCCTCTTCTCCCCTTCTCCCTCTTCCCTCCCTCCTCCCTCTTCCTCTCTACCTCTTCCCTCCTCCTCCCTCTCCCCTCCCTCTCTATTCTCTCTCTCCTCCCTCTCTTCCCTTCTCCTCCTCCCTCCCCCTCCCCTCCCTCTTCTCCATCTCTCTCTCCTCCTCTTCTCCCTCTCCCTCCCTCTCTCTTCCCTCTCTGCACCCTCCTCCCTCTTCTCCCCTCTCTGCACCCTCATCTCCCTCTTCTTCCCTCTTCCCTCTCTCTTCTCCCTCTCTTCTCCCTCCTCCCTCTTCTCTCTCTCTTCTCCCTCTCTCTTCTCCATCTCTCTTCACCCTCTTCCCTCTCTCTTCTCCCTCTCTCTCCTCCCTCTCTTCCCTCTTCTCCCTCTTATCTCTCTTCCCTCTCTCTTCACCCTCTTCCCTCTCTCTCTCCTCCCTCTTCTCCATCTCTCTTCCCTCTCTCTTCTCTCTCCTCCCTCACCCTCTTCCCTCCCTCTTCTCCATCTCTCTTCTCTCTCTTCTCTCTCTTCCCTCTCTCTTCTCTCTCCTCCCTCTTCTCCCTCTCTCTTCTCCCTCTTCCCTCTCTCTTCAGCTCCTGATTGTCTCCCCCCCACATCCCTTCATGTGGGCCGAGTGTGTTTTTCCAAATGTAATAATAAAACAAATGGATTAATGTGATAAGTTATAGGAATCATTTTTAAGAATGGGAAGTGCCAAAATGTGTGCGTGTGTGTGCGTGTGCGTGTGTGTGTGTGTGTGTGTGATTGCTGGTCCACACATGAGGTTTTTTTTTATCCACTCCTGTTCTACCCTGCTTAGCCTCGTGACTTATTCATATCTCCCTGAATGCTAATCACTGGCATATTAACCCTGGTGGAGATGTTCAGAGGAGTTGATTAGGAGACGGGGAAGAGAGCCTTTCAGAGAGCACAAACATTCAGAAATATTTTTATGATAATGGCCCACTAGCTGATATTGTGAGTCTCTACGCACACACACACACACACACACACACACACACACACACACACACACACACACACACACACACACACACACACACACACACACACACACACACACACACAGAGACTCTTCTCTGCAGAACTCTCCTGCCCTCGTAATGGACATGAACTGAATGCTGTTGGAGAGGTAAATCATTTAACACACTGCGTTTTCCGGTGCCTTCCATTATCAATTTACGCTTGGAAGTGTCAGGGAGTTGTGTGAGAGTGAGCACCGAGCATCATGGATTCACGCCTGATCTCGTGAGGAGAAAACCACTTAAGGAGTCAGGTGGTTAGATCGGGCATTCAGCTTCAAGAAGCCAGTCGCTAATACATCATGTCTCACTTCTAACACTTACTATAGTCAGAGAACGGTTTCTCCACAGGAACCTCAACAGCCTTTTGTCTTGATAGTGGAAACGGCTTTGCTTCAGTCAGTTCACTATGTCCTGTCATTACTCCCTATGATGTGTCATTGCGGTTCACTATGTCCTGTCATTACTCCCTATGATGTGTCATAGCGGTTCACTATGTCCTGTCATTACTCCCTATGATGTGTCATAGCGGTTCACTATGTCCTGTCATTACTCCCTATGATGTGTCATAGCGGTTCACTATGTCCTGTCATTACTCCCTATGATGTGTCATAGCGGTTCACTATGTCCTGTCATTACTCCCTATGATGTGTCATAGCGGTTCACTATGTCCTGTCATTACTCCCTATGATGTGTCATAGCGGTTCACTATGTCCTGTCATTACTCCCTATGATGTGTCATAGCTGGATGTCATAGGTTACTATGTCCTGTCATTACTCCCTATGATGTGTCATAGCGGTTCACTATGTCCTGTCATTACTCCCTATGATGTGTCATAGCGGTTAACTATGTCCTGTCATTACTCCCAATGATGTGTCATAGCGGTTCACTATGTCCTGTCATTACTCCCTATGATGTGTCATAGGTTACTATGTCCTGTCATTACTCCCTATGATGTGTCATAGGTTCACTATGTCCTGTCATTACTCCTTATGATGTGTCATAGGTTCACTATGTCCTGTCATTACTCCCTATGATGTGTCATAGCGTTCACTATGTCCTGTCATTACTCCCTATGATGTGTCATAGCGGTTAACTATGTCCTGTCATTACTCCCAATGATGTGTCATAGCGGTTCACTATGTCCTGTCATTACTCCCTATGATGTGTCATAGCGGTTCACTATGTCCTGTCATTACTCCCTATGATGTGTCATAGCGGTTCACTATGTCCTGTCATTACTCCCTATGATGTGTCATAGCGGTTAACTATGTCCTGTCATTACTCCCAATGATGTGTCATAGCGGTTCACTATGTCCTGTCATTACTCCCTATGATGTGTCATAGCGGTTCACTATGTCCTGTCATTATCTCCCTATGATGTGTCATAGCGGTTCACTATGTCCTGTCATTACCCCTATGATGTGTCATAGTGGTTCACTATGTCCTGTCATTACTCCCTCTGATGTGTCATAGCGGTTCACTATGTCCTGTCATTACCCAATGATGTGTCATAGCGGTTCACTATGTCCTGTCATTCTCCCTATGATGTGTCATAGCGGTTCACTATGTACTGTCATTACTCCCTATGATGTGTCATAGCGGTTCACTATGTCCTGTCATTACTCCCTATGATGTGTCATAGCGGTTCACTATGTCCTGTCATTACTCCCTATGTCCTGTCATAGCGGTTCACTATGTCCTGTCATTACTCCCTATGATGTGTCATAGCGGTTTACTATGTCCTGTCATTACTGCCTATGATGTGTCATAGGTTAACTGCTCCCTATGATGTGTCATATGTTTACTATGTCCTGTCATTACTCCTTATGATGTGTCATAGCGGTTCACTATGTCCTGTCATTACTGCCTATGATGTGTCATAGGTTAACTGCTCCCTATGATGTGTCATAGGTTAACTGCTCCCTATGATGTGTCATAGGTTCACTATGTCCTGTCATTACTCCCTATGATGTGTCATAGCGGTTAACTATGTCCTGTCATTACTCCCTATGATGTGTCATAGCGGTTAACTATGTCCTGTCATTACTCCCTATGATGTGTCATAGCGGTTAACTATGTCCTGTCATTACTCCCTATGATGTGTCATAGCGGTTAACTATGTCCTGTCATTACTCAATATGATGTGTCATAGGTTAACTGCTCCCTATGATGTGTCATAGGTTAACTGCTCCCTATGATGTGTCATAGCGGTTCACTATGTCCTGTTATTACTCCCTATGATGTGTCATAGCGGTTCACTGTGATCTATATTGATCTGCGCTCTCTATTTTATGGATAATTCCCATTCGTATCTACATAGCGGTTCACTATGTCCTGTCATTCCCATCTACATAGCGGTTCACTATGTCCTGTCATTCCCATCTACATAGCGGTTCACTATGTCCTGTCATTCCCATCTACATAGCGGTTCACTATGTCCTGTCATTCCCATCTACATAGCGGTTCACTATGTCCTGTCATTCCCGTCTACATAGCGGTTCACTATGTCCTGTCATTCCTATCTACATAGCGGTTCACTATGTCCTGTCATTCCCATCTACATAGTGGTTCACTATGTCCTGTCATTACTCCCTATGATGTGTCATAGCGGTTCACTATGTCCTGTCATTACTCCCTATGATGTGTCATAGCGGTTCACTATGTCCTGTCATTACTCCCTATGATGTGTCATAGCGGTTCACTATGTCCTGTCATTACTCCCTATGATGTGTCATAGCGGTTCACTATGTCCTGTCATTAGTCCCTATGATGTGTCATAGGTTAACTGCTCCCTATGATGTGTCATAGGTTTACTATGTCCTGTCATTACTCCTTATGATGTGTCATAGGTTCACTATGTCCTGTCATTACTCCCTATGATGTGTCATAGGTTCACTATGTCCTGTCATTACTCCCTATGATGTGTCATAGCGGTTCACTATGTCCTGTCATTACTCCCTATGATGTGTCATAGGTTCACTATGTCCTGTCATTACTCCCTATGATGTGTCATAGCGGTTCACTATGTCCTGTCGTTACTCCCTATGATGTGTCATAGCGGTTCACTATGTCCTGTCATTACTCCCTATGATGTGTCATAGGTTAACTGCTCCCTATGATGTGTCATAGGTTTACTATGTCCAGTCATTACTCCCTATAATGTGTCATAGGTTAACTGCTCCCTATGATGTGTCATAGGTTCACTATGTCCTGTCATTCCCATCTACATAGCGGTTCACTATGTCCTGTCATTCCCATCTACATAGTGGTTCACTATGTCCTGTCATTACTCCCTATGATGTGTCATAGCGGTTCACTATGTCCTGTCATTACTCCCTATGATATGTCATAGCGGTTCACTATGTCCTGTCATTACTCCCTATGATGTGTCATAGCGGTTCACTATGTCCTGTCATTGCTCCCTATGATGTGTCATAGGTTCACTATGTCCTGTCATTACTCCCTATGATGTGTCATAGCGGTTCACTGTGATCTATATTGATCTGCGCTCTCTATTTTATGGATAATTCCCATTCTTATCTACATAGCGGTTCACTATGTCCTGTCATTCCTATCTACATAGCGGTTCACTATGTCCTGTCATTCCCATCTACATAGCGGTTCACTATGTCCTGTCATTCCCATCTACATAGCGGTTCACTATGTCCTGTCATTACTCCCTATGATGTGTCATAGCGGTTCACTATGTCCTGTCATTCCTATCTACATAGCGGTTCACTATGTCCTGTCATTACTCCCTATGATGTGTCATAGCGGTTCACTATGTCCTGTCATTCTACTAGCTCGGAGTTTGCTGATCCCGACTTTGTTCGAGGGAAAATGTATTTGTTATGACTGCGATATGTGGTTGTCTCAGCTAGCTACCTTGAGATAAATACACTACTTTAAGAAGTCTCTCTGGATAAGAGCTGTTAAATGACTAACATGTTAAACTGTAATCAACCCCCATAAACTCAGTTTCCCATCAGCCTTCATTTGTACCAACCGGCTCCTGATTTTCATTCCCACAAACACGCCTGAAAGAAGAAGACATACGACTTTACATAAAGGCAGTGTGTGTGGCCTAAAGGTTCACCATGACACCATGCCAGCTCCCCTCTCGCCCCCCTCTCGTTCCCCTCTCGCTCCCCTCTCTCTCTCCTCTCGCTCCCCTCTCTCTCTCCTCTCGCCCCCCTCTCTCCCCCTCTCCCTCCCCTCTCGCCCCCCTCTCTCCTCCCCTCCTCCTCCCCTCTCGCTCCCCCTCTCTCTCCTCCCTCCCTCTCTCTCTCCTCTCGCCCCCTCTCTCCCTCTCGCTCCCCTCTCTCTCTCCTCTCGCTCCCCTCTCTCTCTCCTCTCGCCCCCCTCTCTCTCCCCTCTCGCTCCCCTCTCTCTCTCCCTCTCGCTCTCCCCCCCCCCTCTCTCCCCTCTCGCTCTCCCCCCTCTCCCCCTCTCCCCCCTCCGCCCCCTCTCTCTCTCCCCTCTCGCCCCCTCTCTCTCCCCTCTCGCTTCCCCTCTCGCTCCCCTCTCGCCCCCCTCTCTCTCCCCTCTCGCCCCCCCTTGTCTCCCCTCCCCCTCTCGCCCCCTCTCGCCCCCTCTCGCTCCCTCTCGCTCCCCTCTCGCCCCCTCTCTCTCCCCTCTCGCCCCCCTCTCGCTCCCCTCTCGCTCCCCTCTCGCCCCCCTCTCTCCACTCTCGCTTCCGAGAGCATCGGAGTAACCGTTGCGTCCTTGTAACCGGCTAGTGTGTGTGTGTGTGTGTGTGTGTGTGTGTGTGTGTGTGTGTGTCTGTGTGTGTGTAGCTGGCTGGTGTGTGTACTTACATCAACGTAATTTGCATTAATGTAATCAGAGTTCTGCTCTCCCTCCAGGGGCTGAAGTCTGACTCGGGAGTGATCATCTGGAAGACAGGAGGAAGAGAGAGAGGATGACAGGGGGAAGAGAGGAGAGGAGGACAGGGGGAAGAGAGGAGAGGACAGGGGGAAGAGAGGAGAGGACAGGGGGAAGAGAGGAGGGGACAGGGGGAAGAGAGGAGGGGAGGACCCCAGGGGGAAGAGAGGAGAGGACAGGAGGAAGAAGTCAGGGGGAAGAGAGGAGAGGACAGGAGGAAGAGAGAGAGAGGGAGGGACAGGGGGAAGAGAGGAGAGGACAGGGGGAAGAGAGGAGAGGACAGGAGGAAGAGAGAGAGGAGAGGACTCTCCCCCTCAGGGGAAGAGAGGAGGGGACAGGGGGAAGAGAGGAGAGGACAGGAGGAAGAGAGAGAGGAGAGGACTCTCAGGGGGAAGAGAGGACAGGGGGAAGAGAGGACAGGGGGAAGAGAGGAGAGGACAGGGGGAAGAGAGGAGAGGACAGGGGGAAGAGAGAGAGGAGAGGACTCAGGGGGAAGAGAGGAGGAAGAGAGGAGGGGACAGGGGGAAGAGAGGAGGGGACAGGGGGAAGAGAGGAGAGGACAGGAGGAAGAGAGGACAGGGGAAAGAGAGGACAGGGGAAAGAGAGGAGAGGACAGGGGGAAGAGAGGAGAGGATGACAGGGGGAAGAGAGGAGAGGAGGACAGGGGGAAGAGAGGAGAGGACAGGGGGAAGAGAGGAGAGGACAGGAGGAAGAGAGAGATGAGGACAGGGGGAAGAGAGGAGAGGACAGGAGGAAGAGAGAGAGGAGAGGACAGGGGGAAGAGAGGAGAGGACAGGAGGAAGAGAGAGAGGAGAGGACAGGGGAAGAGAAGAGGAGAGGAGGAAGAGAGGAGGGGACAGGGGGAAGAGATGAGGGGACAGGGGGAAGAGAGGAGAGGACAGGAGGAAGAGAGAGGGAGAGGACAGGGGGAAGAAAGGGGAGAGGAGGAAGAGAGGAGGGGACAGGGGGAAGAGAGGACAGGGGGAAGAGAGGACAGGGGGAAGAGAGGAGAGGACAGGGGGAAGAGAGGAAAGGACAGGGGGAAGAGAGGGGAGAGGAGAGGACAGGGGGAAGAGAGGAGAGGAGAGGACAGGGGGAAGAGAGGGAGAGGACAGGAGGAAGAGAGAGGAGAGGACAGGGGGAAGAGAGGAGGAAGAGAGGAGGGGACAGGGGGAAGAGAGGAGGGGACAGGGGGAAGAGAGGAGAGGACAGGAGGAAGAGAGGACATGAGGAAGAGAGGACAGGGGAAAGAGAGGACAGGGGAAAGAGAGGAGAGGACAGGGGGAAGAGAGGAGAGGGAGGACAGGGGAAGAGAGGAGGAGAGGAGAGGAAGAAGAGAGGAGAGGACAGGAGGAAGAGAGGAGGGGACAGGGGGAAGAGAGGAGGGGACAGGGGGAAGAGAGGAGAGGACAACCGGAAGAGAGGAGAGGAGGAGAGGGTCTGTGGTGTGTAGCTGGGGGGAAGAGAGGAGAGGACAGGAGGAAGAGAGGAGGGGAGGACAGGGGGAAGAGAGGAGGAGAGGACAGGAGGAAGAGAGGAGAGGACAGGAGGAAGAGAGGAGAGGACAGGAGGAAGAGAGGAGGGGAGGACAGGGGGAAGAGAGGAGAGGACAGGGGGAAGAGAGGAGAGGACAGGGGGAAGAGAGGAGAGGACATGAGGAAGAGAGGAGAGGACAGGAGGAAGAGAGGAGGAGAGGACAGGGGGAAGAGAGAGAGGAGAGGACAGGGGAAGAGAGGAGGAGAGGAGGAAGAGAGGAGGGGACAGGAGGAAGAGAGGAGGGGACAGGGGGAAGAGAGGAGGGGACAGGAGGAAGAGAGAGAGAGAGGACAGGGGGAAGAGAGGAGGAGAGGAGGAAGAGAGGAGGGGACAGGAGGAAGAGAGGAGGGGACAGGGGGAAGAGAGGAGGAGAGGACAGGGGTAAGAGAGGAGAAGACATGAGGAAGAGAGGAGAGGACAGGGGGAAGAGAGGAGAGGACAGGAGGAAGAGAGGAGGGGAGGACAGGGGGAAGAGAGGAGAGGACAGGAGGAAGAGAGAGAGGAGAGGTCAGGGGAAGAGAGAGGAGGAGAGGAGGAAGAGAGGAGGGGACAGGAGGAAGAGAGGAGGGGACAGGGGGAAGAGAGGAGGAGAGGACAGGGGAATGAGAGGAAAGGAGGACAGGGGGAAGAGAGGAGGAGATGACAGGGGGAAGAGAGGAGAGGACAGGAGGAAGAGAGGAGGGGAGGACAGGGGGAAGAGAGGAGGGGACAGGGGGAAGAGAGGAGGAGAGGGACAGGGGAAGAGAGGAGAGGACAGGAGGAAGAGAGGAGGACAGGAGGAAGAGAGGAGGGGAGGACAGGGGAAGAGAGGAGAGGACAGGAGGAAGAGAGGAGGGGAGGAAAGGGGGAAGGGAGGACAGGGGGAAGAGAGGAGAGGACAGGGGGAAGAGAGGAGAGGACAGAGGGAATAGAGGAGAGGACATGAGGAAGAGAGGAGAGGACAGGAGGAAGAGAGGAGGGGACATGAGGAAGAGAGGAGAGGACAGGGAAGAGAGGAGGGGACAGGGGGAAGAGAGGAGAGGACAGGGGGAAGAGAGGAGGGGACAGGGGGAAGAGAGGAGAGGACAGGAGGAAGAGGGGAGGGGAGGACAGGAGGGAAGAGATGAGGGGAGGACAGGACAGGAGGGAAGAGAGGAGGGGGACAGGGGAAAGAGAGGAGGGGAGGACAGGAGGGAAGAGAGGAGGGGAGGACAGGGGGAAGAGAGGAGGGGAGGACAGGAGGGAAGAGAGGAGGGGAGGACAGGGGGAAGAGAGGAGGACAGGGGGAAGAGAGGAGGGGAGGACAGGAGGAAGAGAAGAGGGGAGGACAGGGGGAAGAGAGGAGAGACAGGGGAAGAGAGGAGGGGACAGTGGGAAGAGAGGAGGGGAGGACAGGAGGAAGAGAGAGAGGAGAGGACAGGAGGAAGAGAGAGAGAGAGGACAGGAGGAAGAGAGGAGGGGAGGACAGGGGGAAGAGAGGAGAGGAGGACAGGGGGAAGAGAGGAGAGGACAGGGGGAAGAGAGGAGAGGACAAGGGGGAAGAGAGGAGGAGAGGACAGGAGGAAGAGAGGAGGAGATGACAGGAGGGAAGAGAGGAGGAGAGGAGAGGAGGAAGAGAGAGGGGAGAGGAGTGGAGGAAGAGAGGAGGAGAGGAGAGGACATGAGGAAGAGAGGAGGAGAGGACAGGGGGAAGAGAGGGAGGAGAAGGAAAGGGGGAGAGAGGAGGAGAGGACAGGGGGAAGAGAGAGAGAAGGACAGAGTGAGAGAGGAAGCATCATTACAGTCCCACAGCAGGGATGGAGCGGTAACCAGTGAAAGCCCAAATACATACAGGCTTTATCAAAACACAAGGGATATTATGTTGACACTTTTTGACCCACATAGTGTCTTTTTATTGGCATAACCCTCGACTTCACTCTGTTGACTGATAATAGCAGAGTCAAGCCGAGGCCTTCCACAGACAGAGAAATAAGAATGACACATATAATATAGATTCATATTGATCAGAGAGGAGATAGAGAAATCAGTCTATATAATATAGATTCATATTGATCAGAGAAATCAGTCTATATAATATAGATTCATATTGATCAGAGAAATCAGTCTATATAATATAGATTAATATTGATCAGAGAAATCAGTCTATATAATATAGATTAATATTGATCAGAGAAATCAGTCTATATAATATAGATTAATATTGATCAGAGAAATCAGTCTATATAATATAGATTAATATTGAACAGAGATATCGGTCTTATGCATTATACACACATGCAATGATGTTCCCATATCTGTTCTTCATGCGGTTCTCGTCTTTCTTAGCAGAGTCCCACGGAGCGGACTGTCCCTCAAAGAAGCTCTAGAGGGAGGGAGAGAATAACAGAGGAGAGCGAGAGAGGAGAGGGAGGGAAGAAGAAAGAGAGGACAGGGAGGGAGTGAAGAGAGGTAGAGAAAAGATTGAGGGAAAGAACAAAGGGAGAGATGAAGAGGAAGAGAGAGAAGAGAGGTAGAGAGAGGAGAACAGAGAGAGAGAGATGAAGAGGAAGAGAGAGAAGAGAGGTAGAGAGAGGAGAACAGAGAGAGAGATGAAGAGGAAGAGAGAGAAGAGAGGTAGAGAGAGGAGAACAGAGAGAGAGATGAAGAGGAAGAGAGAGAAGAGAGGTAGATAGAGTAGAACAGAGGGAGAGAGGGGGGAGGTAGAGAGAGAAGAGATTGAGGAAGAGATGAAGAGGAAGAGAGAGAAGAGAGGTAGAGAGATGAGAACAGAGGGAGAGATGAAGAGGAAAAGAGAAAAGAGAGGTAGAGAGAGGAGAACAGAGAGAG
>NW_027005246.1:17500-25000 GCF_036934945.1 Oncorhynchus masou masou
ATTTACAGATGGGCTATTTACAGATGGGCTATTTACAGATGGGCTATTTACAGATGGGCTATTTACAGATGGGCTATTTACAGGTGGGCTATTTACAGATGGGCTATTTACCGATGGGCTATGTACAGGTGCAATGATCTGTGAGCTGCTTTGTCAGCTGGTGCTTAAAGTTGGAGAGGGGGATATGAGTCTCCAGCTTCAGTGATTTTTGCAATTTGTTCCAGTCATTGGCAACAGAGAACTGGAAGGAAAGACGACCAAAGGAGGAATAGGCTTTGAGGGTGACCAGTGAAATATACCTGCTGGAGCACGTGCCTGTGTATATTGGTTCCTAACTGCCTGTGTATATTGGTTCCTAACTGCCTGTGTATATTGGTTCCTAACTACCTGTGTGTAATAACTGCCTGTCTCTCTCTGAGTCTGCGTCCCCTATTCCCTATGTAGTGCACTACTTTTGACCAGGGATCTATGAGGACCTAGTGCACTAAATACGGCATAGGGTGCCATTTGGGACACTACCTGTCTCTCTGAGAAACAGCTTTAATATGGTAAAAATATGTCTCTGTCTTCAAACTGTCTGATCTGTTTCCCCTGTCTTTGTGCTCGTCTCCACCACCCCCCCCTCCAGGTGTCGCCCATCTTCCCCGTTATCCCCAGTGTATTTATACCCGTTCTCTGTTTTTCTGTTGCCAGTTCATTTTGTTTCGTCAAACCAGCCTTTTTCCTTCTGTTCCTGTCTCTCGATTGTTCCTGTTTTCCCGGGTTTTGACCTTTTCTGCCTGCCCTCACTCTGACCCTGCCCTGACCCTGCCCTGCCCTGACCCTGCCCTGACCTTGACCCTACCCTGAACCTGACTCTGCCTGCTGTCCTGTACCTTTGCCCCAGCTATCTGGATTACTGACCCCTGCCTGCCCTGACCCTGACCTGACCCTGCCCTGACCTTGACCCTACCCTGACCCTGGCTGCTGTCCTGTACCTTTGCCCCAGCTATCTGGATTACTGAACCCTGCCTGCCCTGACCCTGACCTGACCCTGCCCTGACCTTGACCCTACCCTGAACCTGACTCTGCCTGCTGTCCTGTACCTTTGCCCCAGCTATCTGGATTACTGACCCCTGCCTGCCCTGGCCCTGACCTGACCCTGCCCTGACCTTGACCCTACCCTGACCCTGGCTGCTGTCCTGTACCTTTGCCCCAGCTATCTGGATTACTGACCCCTGCCTGCCCTGACCCTGACCTGTCTTTGCCCTGACCTTGACCCTACCCTGACTCTAACCCTGCCTGCTGTCCTGTACCTTTGCCCCAGCTATCTGGATTACTGACCCCTGCCTGCCCTGAACCTGACCCTGCCCTGACCTTGACCCTAACCTGACCCTGGCTGCTGTCCTGTACCTTTGCCCCAGCTATCTGGATTACTGACCCCTGCCTGCCCTGAACCTGACCCTGACCTGACCCTGCCCTGACCCTGACCTGTCTTTGCCCCAGCTATCTGGATTACTGACCCCTGCCTGCCCTGACCATGACCCTGACCTGTCTTTGCCCCAGCTATCTGGATTACTGACCCCTGCCTGCCCTGACCCTGACCCTGACCTGTCTTTGCCCCAGCTATCTGGATTACTGACCCCTGCCTGCCCTGACCCTGACCCTGCCCTGACCCTGACCCCTGCCTGCCCTGACCCTGACCTGTCTTTGCCCCAGCTATCTGTATTACTGACCCCTGCCTGCCCTGACCCTGACCCTGACCTGTCTTTGCCCCAGCTATCTGGATTACTGACCCCTGCCTGCCCTGACCATGACCCTGACCTGTCTTTGCCCCAGCTATCTGGATTACTGACCCCTGCCTGCCCTGACCATGACCCTGACCTGTCTTTGCCCCAGTTATCTGGATTACTGACCCCTGCCTGCCCTGACCCTGACCCCTGCCTGCCCTGACCATGACCCTGACCTATCTTTGCCCCAGCTATCTGGATTACTGACCCCTGCCTGCCCTGACCCTGACCCTGACCTGTCTTTGCCCCAGCTATCTGGATTACTGACCCCTGCCCTGACCATGACCCTGACCTGTCTTTGCCCCAGCTATCTGGATTACTGACCCCTGCCAGCCCTGACCATGACCCTGACCTGTCTTTGCCCCAGCTATCTGGATTACTGACCCCTGCCTGCCCTGACCCTGACCCTGACCTGTCTTTGCCCCAGCTATCTGGATTACTGAGCCTTGCCTGCCCTGACCATGACCCTGACCTGTCTTTGCCCCAGCTATCTGGATTACTGACCCCTGCCTGCCCTGACCCTGACCCTGACCTGTCTTTGCCCCAGCTATCTGGATTACTGAGCCTTGCCTGCCCTGACCATGACCCTGACCTGTCTTTGCCCCAGCTATCTGGATTACTGACCCCTGCCTGCCCTGACCATGACCCTGACCTGTCTTTGCCCCAGCTATCTGGATTACTGACCCCTGCCTGCCCTGACCCTGACCCTGAACTGTCTTTGCCCCAGCTATCTGGATTACTGACCCCTGCCTGCCCTGACCCTGACCTGTCTTTGCCCCAGCTATCTGGATTACTGAGCCTTGCCTGCCCTGACCATGACCCTGACCTGTCTTTGCCCCAGCTATCTGGATTACTGACCCCTGCCTGCCCTGACCCTGACCTGACCATGACCCTGACCTGTCTTTGCCCCAGCTCTATGGATTACTGACCCCTGCCTGCCCTGACCCTGACCCTGACCTGTCTTTGCCCCAGCTATCTGGATTACTGACCCCTGCCTGCCCTGATCCTGACCTGACCCTGACCCCTGCCTGCCCTGACCCTGACCTGTCTTTGCCCCAGCTATCTGGATTACTGACCCCTGCCTGCCCTGACCCTGCCCTGACCCTGACCCCTGCCTGCCCTGACCCTGACCTGTCTTTGCCCCAGCTATCTGGATTACTGACCCCTGCCTGCCCTGACCCTGACCCTGACCTGTCCCTGACCCCTGCCTGCCCTGACCATGACCCTGACCTGTCTTTGCCCCAGCTATCTGGATTACTGACCCCTGCCTGCCCTGATCCTGACCCCTGCCTGCCCTGACCCTGCCCTGACCCTGACCCCTGCCTGCCCTGACCCTGCCCTGACCCTGACCCCTGCCTGCCCTGACCCTGACCCCTGCCTGTCCTGACCCTGACCCCTGCCTGCCCTGATCCTGACCATGACCCTGACCTGTCTTTGCCCCAGCTATCTGGATTACTGACCCCTGCCTGCCCTGACCATGACCCTGACCTGTCTTTGCCCCAGCTATCTGGATTACTGACCCCTGCCTGCCCTGACCCTGACCCTGACCCTGCCCTGACCCTGCCCTGACCCTGCCCTGACCCTGCCCTGACCCTGACCTGACCCTGCCCTGACCCTGTGTATAATAAACTAGTTAATTCTGCTAATTCGACATTGTCTGAAACGTGATACGAACCAAGATAGATATGTATCTTCTCCATGGACGAGGAGGGAGATATCCTCACAGCAGTGCATCTTGGGAGAGGAGGGGAGAGGACGTGATGATAGCAGTCCAATGTCATCGTCTCTGATTGTCACTGTCACTAAATTATAAAGGGTTTAATATCCATGTAATGCTTCCTAATATACACTGGATTAGGAACACCTGCTCTTCCCATGACATCGACTGACCAGGTGAATCCAAGTGAAAGCTATGGTCCCTTATTGGTGTCTCTTGTTAAATCCACTTCAATCAGTGTAGATGTAGAGGAGGAGACGGGTTAAAGAAGGATTTGTAAGCCTTGAGACAATTGAGACATGAATTGTGTACGTGTACCATTCAGAGGGTGAACCAAATATTAAAAGTGCCTTTGAACGAGGGTTTGGTAGTAGGTGCCAAGGCGCACCGGTTTGTGTCAAGAACTGCAATGCTGCTGTTTTTTTAACGCTAAACAGTTTCCCGTGTGTATCAACATCCAGCCAGAGACACCACTATAATCCTGTTTTATTTTATTACCTTTATTTAACCAGGCAAGTCAGTAAAGAACAAATTCTTATTTTTAATGACGGCCTAGGAACAGTGGGTTAACTGCCTTGTTCAAGGGCAGAACGACAGATTTGTACCATGTCAGCTCGGGGATTTGAACTTGCAACCTTCCGGTTACTAGTCCAACGCTCTAACCACTAGGCTACCCTGCCGCCTCGTGTGAAAAAGAGTCAATATTGACGGATAAAGAGAGAGACTATGGAGGGCAGACAAGAGTATTTATAAACAGTAGGTTAAAGAACAATTAACATCAAATAATGTTTCTGCTGCTGTAGTTGTCTTTCTCCTCTTCATCGATAGCGTCAGTGGGATTATGTACCACTGCAGTTATACTCTACTTTTTAATTGCAAGTCTATTTACAATATCCCATTACCCAGCTTTGTCTTACTTCCTGTTCCTGTCTGTGACTGCGTGAGTGATCATAACACTGGGTACTCCCCTAAATCGTACCCTATTCCCTACATCGTGCACTACTTTAGACCAGAGTCCTATAGAACCCTATTCCCTATATTGTACACTACTTTTGACCAAGGCCAAAGTGGTCAAAAGTAGTGCACTATAAAGGAATAGGGTGCCATTTGGGACTCAGGAGCCAGTGTGAATGCTAACACTTTAAACACACACTCATTATGTGGAGGCCACAGTCTAGTGACAACAGAACGGCAATATGGTTACTGGGAAGTATGAACGAATAAAAAGCAGAGAGAGAACAGAAGAGAAAAGTGGAATAATTTAGTGACCCCGCCCTCCTTTTTGTATTAATTCATCAATTCCCAACTTGAGGAAAGGAAAGGAGAGGAAAGGAGACACCTTCGAGGTGGCGAGAATTAATTTGTGGGGTTTTCAGATGAGCTGCATATAATAATAATAATAACAATAACAATAATAATAATAATAATAATAACAATAATAATAATAATAACAATAACAATAATAATAATAATAATAATAATAGCAATAATAATAGTAATAGTAATAATAATAATTATAGTAATAATAATAATAATAATAATAATATTGATAATAATAATAATAATGATAATAATAGCAATAATAATAATAATAATAATAATAATAATAGCAATAATAATAATAATAATAATAATAATAGCAATAATAATAATAATAGTAATAATAATAATTATAGTAATAATAATAATTATAGTAATAATAATAATAATAATAATAGCAATAATAATAATAATAGTAATAATAATAATTATAGTAATAATAATAATGGCAATAATAATAGTAATAGTAATAATAATAATAATAGCAATAATAATAATTATAGTAATAATAATAATGGCAATAATAATAATAATAGTAATAATAATAATAATTATAGTAATAATAATAATTATAGTAATAATAATAATAATAAACTAGTATATCGTTATTCCACAGGAGAGGATTGTCCTACGGAACATTCTTTTTCAATTTGACTATTAAGTAAAAGGGAGAAAGCAAAAAAGAACAAATACAAAGTAAAATTATCAAGATGGTTCTGTTGGGTTAGTCTGTGGGGAACGTGGCCCTGGTAAAATAGTTCTGTGGGGTTCTTCTGGGGTCTCCTTAAGAACCTCCCATGAGAACCTTTGGGAACCGCTACAGTAAAACCTACTGTACGAGAGTGCTGACAGAGTGTGCGACGCGTGCAGAACAACATGCAATACTTACTCTGTCACGGTTCACATATCAAAACAGGACTCTATAAAGCATGTATAAAGCATACATAGTGACAAAGTCACTTCACAAAGGAAGCAGCATTCACTGATGAGCATCATGCACACAACATACGAGCTGACATATGCTGTCGGACCGATTCCCCAGATTAAGATTGCGACTGGATTTAAAAATGCTGTTAAATTCAGACTCTATTAAAAGTTGTGTTTTGTTTTGTTGTTGTTGTCCTGGACTGGGTTTAAATCTGGGTCTGGGAACCCGGCCCATAGCGATGTACAATATCTGATCATATGTAACATTCAGAAGGTGTTTGGTTTTTGCTTCAAGGCAGGTTATGTCTCCCTATGTCAGGTTATGTCTACCTATGTCAGGTTATGTCTCCCTATGTCAGATTATGTCTCCCTATGTCAGGTTATGTCTCCCTATGTCAGGTTATGTCTACCTATGTCAGGTTATGTCTCCCTATGTCAGGTTATGTCTACCTATGTCAGGTTATGTCTCCCTATGTCAGGTTATGTCTACCTATGTCAGGGTATGTCTCCCTATGTCAGGTTATGTCTCCCTATGTCAGGTTATGTCTACCTATGTCAGGTTATGTCTCCCTATGTCAGGTTATGTCTCCCTATGTCAGGTTATGTCTCCCTATGTCAGGTTATGTCTCCCTATGTCAGGGTACGTCTCCCTATGTCAGGTTATGTCTCCCTATGTCAGGTTATGTCTACCTATGTCAGGTTATGTCAGCTGCCATACGGCTTGAAGATGCTTTTGGTCAAACTTGAACCAATTGGTATTTTTCCATGAGTATGTATGCGTTTACGAATGCTTTACAAAAGCCTTATAAATGTTGGGTAACATACTGTACATCTCAATGTCTTGAGAACCCCCCCCCCCTCAAAAAAATAAGAAAACGTTTCACAGTCACGTGATTTAACGTGGGACTCCACCTGTGTGCTTGTTTCACCATTTCAATACACGACAAGTACCACCACCCTCATTCTGCCCTCCACAATGCAAACAAATTATATTGTCTACATATCTATAAAAAAAAAAAATCACAAATAATCAAAAAATATAATCTTACCTCATTGATCTGATCCAAAGTGATACGTATAGATTAACGTAAGAAGGCATGGAGTCGGAGAGAGATACAGTACAATATAAGTGAACAGTTTAGATAGGTACAAGCACTGGCCTCCAAAGCTCATCCCCAAAATGAATTTACAAAGGCATTTTCCCCTGACAGATTGATATATATGAACAGAAAGATGAAGACAGCATTGGAACAGAGACACTCAAATGAATCGCTCTCAGCCAAGTGACAATGTTGTCGTCCTCTACTCTTCCCTCCTCTCCGTCCTGTAGGTTTGAGGTAGAGTACGATTAAAGTAGTGGGGGGGGGTCAATCAGTAACTCTCTGTCTGATGGTAACAGCAGTAAGGTAATGGGGGGGGGGTCAATCAGTAACTCTCTGTCTGATGGTAACAGCAGTAAGGTAATGGGGGGGTCAATCAGTAACTCTCTGTCTGATGGCAACAGCAGTAAGGTAATGGGGGGGGTCAATCAGTAACTCTCTGTCTGATGGTAACAGCAGTAAGGTAATGGGGGGCAGTAAGGTCAATCAGTAACTCTCTGTCTGATGGCAACAGCAGTATGGTAATGGGGGGTCAATCAGTAACTCTCTGTCTGATGGTATGGTAACAGCAGTAAGGTAATGGGGGGGGGGGTCAATCAGTAACTCTGTCTGATGGTAACAGCAGTAAGGTAATGGGGGGGGGTCAATCAGTAACTCTCTGTCTGAT
>NW_027005246.1:30000-116817 GCF_036934945.1 Oncorhynchus masou masou
GAACGAGCTCACGGAGATTCAACGAGAGGGAGGTCAAAGTTGAAAGGTCAAAAGTGACATTCTATCTCACCTCGTACTCCTCCTTGAAGCCGTATCCCTCCGCACACTTCATCTGCGTGATGTGCTGCAGCAGGTCGGCTACTCTGATAGCAGGGTGGAGCTGGCCCGTCTGGTAGGGCGCGTCTACTGTCCCCTCCCTCTTTCTCAGGGAGTGGCCGTGAGACTGGACCAGACTGCTGGTGTCGCTGCAGCTACCACCACCACCACCCAGCGTCTGGCTGTCGTCTGGACAGAGCAGGCAGGCAGGCAGACAGGCACAAACGCACACAGAGAGAGGGGAGAAGAAGGTACAGCAGGTAAGGATAGTGAGTGAACTCTTGATGACCCTTAAGGGTTTTCATAAGGCCTATATAATAGTGGTCTTAAGGTCTACATAAAGCTGTTATAAGGCCTATATAATAGTGGTCTTAAGGTCTACATAAAGCTGTCATAAGGCCTATATAATGCTTTCATACACGCCTAGATAATGCTGTCATAAGGTCTAGATAATGCTGTTCTACAGACCTAGATAAGGCCGCCATAAGGCCTATATAATGCTTTCATAAGGGCGACATAAAGCTGCCGTTAGGCCTATATAATGCTGCCATACAGACCTAGAGAACGCTGTCATACAAGCCTAGATAATGCTGTCATAAGGTCTAGATAATGCAGCCATATACACCTAGGTAATGCTGACATAAGGCCTAGATAATGTTGTCATAAGACCTAGATAATGCTGCCACAATGCCTAGATAATGCTGTCGTACAGGCCTAGACAATACTGTCGGAAGGTCTAGATAATGCTGTCATAAGGCCTAGATAATGCTGTCATGTGAGTCACATACTATAGGACCGGGAGTTTCCCCCTGACAAGGAGTAACTCCTGGCCCTAGGCATAATGGTAATCGACTGATATTGGCCCGGGTTCCAATATCCATACTAGCATACTACCACTTGAAGCAGGTAGGCTATGAGGTGTACGTACATTCTAAGTGGTATGTTAGTGTGGATATTGGTACGTAGCCGTGACATGGTAGAGTTGCAGTATGAGTTGAATGTGGTGGTGAGGAGAAGGCTCAGCTCCAACTGTGTATCAACTGGAGAACATTGTGGTTTTGTGATTGGTCTAATTTTGTGACTACGCTGTGAGAAGAAGTAGTACCGAGGGTTCTCACTAATATAAATACATTATTAAAGAGGCTGTACTTTTTAAAATGTAATTAATTCTTTTTTTGATACACCTCTGAATCCAACCACTCTCTCATATTGTGGCAGAATGAGGCAGGAGATGTGATGAAGCATGTTTATGACATGAAGGATGTGGGCTACAGCAACAAAACAATGGCTGAGGAAGGCAGGCACCATCTGAAGCAACACTGCTCAATACAACCAAACAAAAACAACTGAAAAATAACAAAAGGAAGTGAGGACATGGGAGACGGACATGAAAATGCAGTGATGGCATCATGCTAGGCTAACGGCCTCATGCTAGGCTAACGGCCTCATGCTAGGCTAACGGCATCATGCTAGGCTAACGGCTTCAAAGGTGGAAACAAGAGGTACGATACCATACAGACGGTAGTGAAATGCTAGCATGTCCACTGGCCATGCAATAATAATTAAAACAATAATAATCATATTCAATGTAGCAGCTCTCTCACTGGTATCTGTGTGTTCCTGCGACATCACCTCCTTCCCCAAACCAAGCCCAAGAACAGGACCAGGGAAGGCTGGCGACTTACCATTTATGGGCACTTTTATAGGAGATACATAAAGAGGGTTAGGTACGAGAACAGAGAGAGGGAAGAGAAAGAGAGGAAGAAGAGAGAAGAGAGGAGAAGAGAGGGGTGTAAGCAACAAATCAGCATAAGTACCGTTACAGTCACTGGTAGTGTGTTGAGCTACTGTTAGTTAGGTCACAGTCACCAGTAGTGTAGAGCTACTGTTAGTTAGGTCACAGTCACTGGTAGTGTTGAGCTACTGTTAGTTAGGTCACAGTCACCCGTAGTGTTGAGCTACTGTTAGTTAGGTCACAGTCACCCGTAGTGTGTTGAGCTACTGTTAGTTAGGTCACAGTCACCCGTAGTGTGTTGAACTACTGTTAGTTAGGTCACAGTCACCAGTAGTGTTGAGCTACTGTTAGTTAGGTCACAGTCACCAGTAGTGTGTTGAGCTACTGTTAGTTAGGTCACAGTCACCCGTAGTGTGTTGAGCTACTGTTAGTTAGGTCACAGTCACCCGTAGTGTGTTGAGCTACTGTTAGTTAGGTCACAGTCACCCGTAGTGTGTTGAGCTACTGTTAGTTAGGTCACAGTCACCCGTAGTGTTGAGCTACTGTTAGTTAGGTCACAGTCACCGGTAGTGTGTTGAGCTACTGTTAGTTAGGTCACAGTCACCCGTAGTGTGTTGAACTACTGTTAGTTAGGTCACAGTCCCCCGTAGTGTTGAGCTACTGTTAGTTAGGTCACAGTCACCCGTAGTGTGTTGAGCTACTGTTAGTTAGGTCACAGTCACCCGTAGTGTGTTGAGCTACTGTTAGTTTGGTCACAGTCACTGGTAGTGTGTTGAGCTACTGTTAGTTAGGTCACAGTCACCCGTAGTGTGTTGAACTACTGTTAGTTAGGTCACAGTCACCCGTAGTGTGTTGAGCTACTGTTAGTTAGGTCACAGTCACCAGTAGTTTGTTGAGCTACTGTTAGTTAGGTCACAGTCACCCGTAGTGTGTTGAACTACTGTTAGTTAGGTCACAGTCACCCGTAGTGTGTTGAGCTACTGTTAGTTAGGTCACAGGGTCACAGTCACCCGTAGTGTGTTGAGCTACTGTTAGTTAGGTCACAGTCACTCGTAGTGTGTTGAGCTACTGTTAGTTAGGTCACAGTCACTGGTAGTGTGTTGAACTACTATTAGTTAGGTCACAGTCACTGGTAGTGTGTTGAACTACTATTAGTTAGGTCACAGTCACTGGTAGTGTGTTGAGCTACTGTTAGTTAGGTCACAGTCACTGGTAGTGTGTTGAGCTACTGTTAGTTAGGTCACAGCCGTCTGCTGTTTAATCAGTAAAGGCCTGGTCAAAGAAAAGCCTATTCTGCTTTATTGGTTGAGAAATTTAGGGCAGGCCATTTCAACAGAGCAAGACATACTTAAAAGTACAAAGCACAAAACAGAATGGATTTTAAGTGGACATAATGGATTTTAAGTGGACAGAATGGCTTTCAAGGGGACAGAATGGATTTCAAGGGGACAGAATGGATTTCAAGTGGACAGAATGGCCTTCAAGGGTACAGAATGGATTTCAAGGGACAGAATGGATTTCAAGGGGACAGAATGGATTTCAAGGGGTCAGAATGGATTTCAAGGGGTCAGAATGGATTTCAATGGTACAGAATGGATTTCAAGGGTACAGAATGGATTTCAAGTGGACAGAATGGATTTCAAGTGGACAGAATGGATTTCAAGGGGTCAGAATGGATTTCAAGGGGTCAGAATGGATTTCAATGGTACAGAATGGATTTCAAGTGGACAGAATGGATTTCAATGGTACAGAATGGATTTCAGGGGTCAGAATGGATTTCAATGGTACAGAATGGATTTCAAGGGACAGAATGGATTTCAAGGGGACAGAATGGATTTCAAGGGGTCAGAATGGATTTCAAGGGGTCAGAATGGATTTCAATGGTACAGAATGGATTTCAAGTGGACAGAATGGATTTCAAGGGTACAGAATGGATTTCAAGTGGACAGAATGGATTTCAGGGGTCAGAATGGATTTCAAGGGGTCAGAAAGGGACTAAAATAAATAGTTATTGGCCTCACTCCTGAAATTAAATTGTTTTTTAATATTGAAATATTAGTGATTCTAATTTTCAAGTATTTTAAAGGCACATGTTTATCATGTGCTGAACGCATTTAGGGTGACATGATACAAAATAAAGTCTGCGATGAAATGAACAAGATGATATGTGGGGTTTGCACTAATCACTCACATTAAATGATCATCAACTCCGAATATGCTAACTCAAACTGTCACTCCTAAAAACAGATAACCTTTTCCAGCCAGCCTGCCATGCCTGGCTCTCAACCAGCTAGCGCTAATGGCTACATGCTTCATTACTTCAGAAGCTAACGCTAACTGTCAACACGGTTACCATGACAGGCATTATCTTGGTTTCATGGTAGAATCAGACTAGAATCAGCCTTAAAAGTGGCGTTGTGGAGGTTGAGAAGTAATGTGTTTTTTTTATGCTTCACTTGAGATACGTGGTAAACATCTAAAACCATGTTGTGTTGCTTATTTGTGTGTGTCCTTGTTGCCTCAGGTCGTTCATTACCACTACTGCCCCACATATAATTGTTGTTATTATCATGTTTTCCCCAAAAGCTATAGCTAGTCAAAAATAAATACAAGCGCTCTACTTTTCTAGATGGTGCAGTTCAGTGTATATGCCTATACTTCAGGCGCCCCCCCTCCCCCTCCATTCCTCTTTCAACAAAGGCTACTAATAATTAATGAGAAAACTAAATGGTTTTATTATTCTATTTTATCATGGAAGAGGAGGAATAAACAGAAGAGTGCATGGCGGCAAAACAACAACACCAAGTAGGTCACTAGCTCTAGCTATCAGAGCAGTTAGCCAACAGCGAGCTATCAGAGCAGTTAGCCAACAGCTAGCTATCAGAGCAGTTAGCCAACAGCGAGCTATCAGAGCAGTTAGCCAACAGCTAGCTATCAGAGTAGTTAGCCAATAGCTAGCTATCAGAGCAGTTAGCCAATAGCTACTTATCAGAGCAGTTAGCCAATAGCTACTTATCAGAGCAGTTAGCCAACAGCTACTTATCAGAGCAGTTAGCCAACAGCTACTTATCAGAGCAGTTAGCCAACAGCGAGCTATCGGAGTAGTTAGCCAACAGCTAGCTATCAGAGCAGTTAGCCAACAAACAGCTAGCTATCAGAGTAGTTAGCCAACAGCTACTTATCAGAGCAGTTAGCCAACAGCTACATATCAGAGCAGTTAGCCAACAGCTACTTATCAGAGCAGTTAGCCAACAGCTAGCTATCAGAGCAGTTAGCCAACAGCTAGCTATCAGAGCAGTTAGCCAACAGCAAGCTATCAGAGTAGTTAGTCAACAGCTAGCTATCAGAGCAGTTAGCCAACAGCTAGCTATCAGAGTAGTTAGCCAACAGCTACATATCAGAGCAGTAGCACTTAGACAACAGCTAGATATAAGAGCAGTTAGCCAACAGCTAGCTATCAGAGCATTTAGCCAACAGCTAGCTATCAGAGCATTTAGCCAACAGCTAGCTATCAGAGCAGTTACAGTCAGCCAACAATTAGCTATCAGAGCAGTTTGCCAACAGCTAGCTATCAGAACAGTTAGACAGTTAGCCAACAGCTAGTTATCAGAGCAGTTAGCCAACAGATAGCTATCAGAGCAGTTAGACATTTAGCTATCAGAGCAGTCAGCTAACAGCTAGCAATCAGACCATTTAGCCAACAGTTACCTATCAGAGCATTAAGCCAACAGCTAGCTATCAGAGCAGTTAGCCAAAGCAAGCTTTGTTTATATAAGTGGTTGATCTCTCTCTCTCTCTCACTCCCTCTGTTTATATATGTGGTTGATCTCTCTCTGTCTCTTTCTCTGTTTATATAACTGGTTGATTTCTCTCTCAATCTCTCTGTTTATATAAGTGGTTGTTCTCTCCCTCTCCCCCTCTCTGTTTATATAAGTGGTTGATCTCTTTCTCTCTCTCTCTGTTTATATAAGTGGTTGATCTCTCTCTCTCTCTCTCTCTGTTTATATAAGTGGTTGATCTCTCTCTCTCTCTCTCTGTTTATATAAGTGGATGATCTCTCTCTCTCTATGTTTATATAAGTGGTTGATCTCTCTCTCTCTCTCTCTGTTTATATAAGTGGTTGATCTCTCTCTCCCTCTCTCTGTTTATATAAGTGGTTGATCTCTCTCTCTGTTTATATAAGTGGTTGATCTCTCTCTCCCTCTGTTTATATAAGTGGTTGATCTCTCTCTCGCTCTCTCTGTTTTTATAAGTGGTTGATATCTCTCTCCCTCTCTCTCCCTGTTTATATAAGTGGTTGATCTATCTCTCTCTCTCTCTCTCTCTTTTTGTTTATATAAGTGGTTGAGATCTCTCTCCCCCTCTGTTTATATAAGTGGTTGATCTCTCTCTCTCTCTGTTTATATAAGTGATTGATCTCTCTCTCTCTCCCTCGCTCTCTCTGTTTTTATAAGTGGTTGATCTCTCGCTTTGTTTATATAAGTGGTTGATCTCTCTCTCCCTCTGTTTATATAAGTGGTTGATCTCTCTCTCCCTCTCTCTGTTTATATAAGTGGTTGATCTCTCTCTCTCTCTCCCTCGCTCTCTCTGTTTTTATAAGTGGTTGATCTCTCTCTCCCTCTCTTTCCCTGTTTATATAAGTGGTTGGTCCCTCTCTCTATCTCTCTGTTTATATAAGTGGTTGATCTCTCCGTTTATAAAAGGGTTGATCTCTCTCTCTCTCTCTGTTTATATAAGTGATTGATCTCTCTCTCTCTCTCTTTTTATATAAGTGGTTGATCTCTCTCTCTCTGTTTATATAAGTGGTTGATCTCTCTCTCTCCCCCTCTGTTTATATAAGTGGTTGATCTCTCTCTCTCTCTCTGTTTATATAAGTGGTTGATATCTCTCTCCCTCTCTCTCCCTGTTTATATAAGTGGTTGATCTATCTCTCTCTCTCTCTCTTTTGTTTATATAAGTGGTTGAGATCTCTCTCCCCCTCTGTTTATATAAGTGGTTGATCTCTCTCTCTCTCTGTGTTTATATAAGTGGTTGATATCTCTATCTCTCTGTTTATTTAAGTGGTTGATCTCTCTATCCCCCTCTCTCTCCCTGTTCATATAAGTGGTTGATCTCTCTCTCTCTTTGTTTATATAAGTGGTTGATCTCTCTCTCTCTCTCTCTCTCTCTCTCTCTCTCTCTCTCTCTCTCCCCTTCTGTTTATATAAGTGGTTGATCTCTCTCGCTCTCTCTCTGTTTATTTCAGTGGTTGATTTCTCTCTGTTTCTCTCTGATGATATAAGTGGTTGATCTCTCTCTCTTTCTGTTTATTGTGGTTGATCTCACTCTCTCCCCCTCTCTATTTATATATGTGGTTGATCCCTCTCTCTCTCTCTCTTTCTCTCTGTTTTTATAAGAGGTTGATCTCTCTCTCTCTCTGTTGATATAAGTGGTGGATCTCTCTCTCTCTCAATCTCTCTGTTTATATAAGTGGTTGTTCTCTCCCTCTCCCCCTCTCTATTTATATAAGTGGTTGATCTCTCTCTCTCTGTTTATATAAGTGGATGATCTCTCTCTCTATGTTTATATAAGTGGTTGATCTCTCTCTCTTTTTATATAAGTGATTGACCTCTCTCTCCCTCTCTCTGTTTATATAAGTGGATGATCTCTCTCTCTCTCTCTCTGTTTATATAAGTGGTTGATATCTCTCTCCCTCTGTTTATATAAGTGGTTGATCTCTCTCTCCCTCTCTCTGTTTATATAAGTGATTGATCTCTCTCTCTCTCTCTCTCCCCTCGCTCTCTCTGTTTTTATAAGTGGTTGATCTCTCTCTCCCTCTCTTTCCCTGTTTATATAAGTGGTTGGTCTCTCTCTCTCTCTATCTCTCTGTTTATATTAGTGGTTGATCTCTCCGTTTATAAAAGGGTTGATATCTCTCTCTCTGTTTATAAAAGTGATTGATCTCTCTCTCTCTCTCTCTCTCTCTCTCTCTCTCTGTGTTTATATAAGAGGTTGATCTCTCTCTCTCTGTTGATATAAGTGGTGGATCTCTCTCTCTCTCAATCTCTCTGTTTATATAAGTGGTTTTCTCTCCCTCTCCCCCTCTCTATTTATATAAGTGGTTGATCTCTTTCTCTCTCTGTTTATATAAGTGGATGATCTCTCTCTATGTTTATATAAGTGGTTGATCTCTCTCTCTGTTTATATAAGTGGTTGATCTCTCTCTCCCTCTCTCTGTTTATATAAGTGGATGATCTCTCTCTCTCTCTCTGTTTATATAAGTGGTTGATCTCTCCCTCTCTCTGTTTATATAAGTGATTGATCTCTCTCTCTCTCTCTCCCTCCCTCTCTCTGTTTATATAAGTGATTGATCTCTCTCTCTCTCTCTCCCTCGCTCTCTCTGTTTTTATAAGTGGTTGATCTCTCTTTCCCTGTTTATATAAGTGGTTGGTCTCTCTCTCTCTATCTCCCTGTTTATATAAGTGGTTGATCTCTCCGTTTATAAAAGGGTTGATCTCTCTCTCTCTCTCTCTTTGTTTATATAAGTGGTTGATCTCTCTCTCTCTCTGTTTATATAAGTGGTTGATCTCTCTCTCTGTTTATATAAGTGGTTGATCTCTCTCTCTCCCCCTCTGTTTATATAAGTGGTTGATCTCTCTCTCTCTCTGTTTATATAAGTGGTTGATATCTCTCTCTCTGTTTATTTAAGTGGTTGATCTCTCTCTCCCTGTTCATATAAGTGGTTGATCTCTCTCTCTCCGTTTATATAAGTGGTTGATCTCTCTCGCTCTCTCTCTGTTTATTTCAGTGGTTGATTTCTCTCTGTTTCTCTCTGATGATATAAGTGGTTGATCTCTCTCTCTTTCTGTATATATGTGGTTGATCTTACTCTCTCCCCCTCTCTATTTATATATGTGGTTGATCTCTCTCTCTCTCTGTTTTTATAAGAGGTTGATCTCTCTCTCTGTGTTGATATAAGTGGTGGATCTCTCTCTCAATCTCTCTGTTTATATAAGTGGTTGTTCTCTCCCTCTCCCCTCTCTATTTATATAAGTGGTTGATCTCTCTCTCTGTTTATATAAGTGGTTGATCTCTTTCTCTCTCTGTTTATATAAGTGGTTGATCTCTCTCTCTCTATGTTTATATAAGTGGTTGATCTCTCTCTCCCTCTCTCTGTTTATATAAGTGGTTGATCTCTCCCTCTCTCTGTTTATATAAGTGATTGATCTCTCTCTCTCTCTCCCTCGCTCTCTCTGTTTTTATAAGTGGTTGATCTCTCTCTCCCTCTCTTTCCCTGTTTATAAAAGTGGTTGGTCTCTCTCTCTCTATCTCTCTGTTTATATAAGTGGTTGATCTCTCCGTTTATAAAAGGGTTGATATCTCTCTCTCTGTTTATAAAAGTGATTGATCTCTCTCTCTCTCTCTGTTTATATAAGTGATTGATCTCTCACTCTCTCTTTGTTTATATAAGTGGTTGATCTCTCTCTCTCTCTCTCTCTGTTTATACAAGTGGTTGATATCTCTCTCTCTCTGTTTATTTAAGTGGTTGATCTCTCTATCCCCCTCTCTCTCCCTGTTCATATAAGTGGTTGATCTCTCTCTCTCTTTGTTTATATAAGTGGTTGATCTCTCTCTCTCTCCCCTTCTGTTTATATAAGTTGTTGATCTCTCTCTCTCCGTTTATATAAGTGGTTGATCTCTCTCGCTCTCTCTCTGTTTATTTCAGTGGTTGATTTCTCTCTGTTTCTCTCTGATGATATAAGTGGTTGATCTCTCTCTCTTTCTGTATATATGTGGTTGATCTTACTCTCTCCCCCTCTCTATTTATATATGTGGTTGATCTCTCTCTCTCTCTCTGTTTTTATAAGAGGTTGATCTCTCTCTCTGTGTTGATATAAGTGGTGGATCTCTCTCTCAATCTCTCTGTTTATATAAGTGGTTGTTCTCTCCCTCTCCCCCTCTCTATTTATATAAGTGGTTGATCTCTCTCTCTGTTTATATAAGTGGTTGATCTCTTTCTCTCTCTGTTTATATAAGTGGATGATCTCTCTCTCTCTATGTTTATATAAGTGGTTGATCTCTCTCTGTTTATATAAGTGGTTGATCTCTCTCTCCCTCTCTCTGTTTATATAAGTGGTTGATCTCTCCCTCTCTCTGTTTATATAAGTGATTGATCTCTCTCTCTCTCTCTCCCTCGTTCTCTCTGTTTTTATAAGTGGTTGATCTCTCTCTCCCTCTCTTTCCCTGTTTATAAAAGTGGTTGGTCTCTCTCTCTCTATCTCTCTGTTTATATAAGTGGTTGATCTCTCCGTTTATAAAAGGGTTGATATCTCTCTCTCTGTTTATAAAAGTGATTGATCTCTCTCTCTCTCTCTCTCTGTTTATATAAGTGATTGATCTCTCACTCTCTCTTTGTTTATATAAGTGGTTGATCTCTCTCTCTCTCTCTCTGTTTATACAAGTGGTTGATATCTCTCTCTCTCTGTTAATTTAAGTGGTTGATCTCTCTATCCCCCTCTCTCTCCCTGTTCATATAAGTGGTTGATCTCTCTCTCTCTTTGTTTATATAAGTGGTTGATCTCTCTCTCTCTCCCCTTCTGTTTATATAAGTTGTTGATCTCTCTCTCTCCGTTTATATAAGTGGTTGATCTCTCTCGCTCTCTCTCTGTTTATTTCAGTGGTTGATTTCTCTCTGTTTCTCTCTGATGATATAAGTGGTTGATCTCTCTCTCTTTCTGTCTATATGTGGTTGATCTCACTCTCTCCCGCTCTCTATTTATATACGTGGTTGATCTCTCTCTCTCTCTCTGTTTATATAAGTGATTGATCTCTCTCTCTCCCTGTTTATATAAGTGATTGATCTCTCACTCTCTCTTTGTTTATATAAGTGGTTGATCTCTCTCTCTCTCTGTTTATATAAGTGGTTGATATCTCTCTCTCTCTGTTTATTTAAGTGGTTGATCTCTCTATCCCCCTCTCTCTCCCTGTTCATATAAGTGGTTGATCTCTCTCTCTCTCTTTGTTTATATAAGTGGTTGATCTCTCTCTCTCTCTCTCTCTCTCCCCCTTCTGTTTATATAAGTTGTTGATCTCTCTCTCTCTATGTTTATATAAGTGGATGATCTCTCTCTCTCTCTCTGTTTATATAAGTGGTTGTTCTCTCTCTCTGTTTATATAAGTGGTTTCACTGTGTGTTTGTGGGTGATTGTTCCTGTCTCTGTGTTAGTGTTCACCAGACAGGCTGTATAGGTTTTACGTTCCGTTTGTTGTTTTTGTATTTATAAGTTATTTCATGTATCGTCATTTGTTTCATTAAAGACATGTGTAACCACCACGCTGATTTCGGTCCGACTCTCTTTCGACAAACGAAGAACGCCGGTACACTCTCTCTGTTTATTTAAGTGTTGATCTCTATCCCCCTCTCTCTCCCTGTTTATATAAGTTGTTGATCTCTCTCTCCCCCTCTGTTTATATAAGTTGTTGATCTCTCTCTGTTTATATAAGTGGTTGATCTCTCTCTCCCTCTCTCTCCCTGTTTATATAAGTGGTTGGTCTCCCTCTCCCCCTCTGTTTATATAAGTGGTTGATCTCTCTCTCACCCTCTGTTTATATAAGTGGTTGATCTCTCTCTCCCTCTCTCACCCTGTTTATATAAGTGATTGATCTCTCTCTTTGTTAATATAAGTAGTTGATCTCTCTCTATCTCTTTGTTAATATAAGTGGTCGATCTCTCTCTCTGCTTAAATAAGTGGATGATCTCTCTCTCTCTATCTCTCTGTTTATATGTGGTTGATCTCTCTCTCTCTCTCTGTTTATACAACTGGTTGACTTCTCTCTCTATCTCTGTTGATATAAGTGGTTGATCTCTCTCTCTCAATGTTTATATAAGTGGATGATCTCTCTCTCTCTCTGTTTATATAAGTGGTTGATCTCGCTCCCTCTGTTTATATAAGTGGTTGATCTCTCCCTCTCCCCTCTCTATTTATATAAGTGGTTGTTCTCTCTCTCTGTTTATATAAGTGGTTGATCTCTTTCTCTCTTTCTCTCTGTTTATATAAGTGGTTGATCTCTCTCTCTCTCGACTCTCTCTGTTTATATAAGTGGTTGATCTCGCTCTCCCTCTCTCTCCCTGTTTATATAAGTTGTTGATCTCTCTCTCCCCCCTGTTTATATAAGTTGTTGATCTCTCTCTCTGTCTAAGGTTTATATAAGTGGTTGATCTCTCTCTCTGTCTCTGTTTATATAAGTGGTTTATTTCTCTCTCCCTCTGTTTATGTAAGTGGTTGATCTCTCTCTCTCTCTTTCTCCCTCTCTTTGTGTTTATATAAGTGGTTGATCTCTCTCCGTTTATATGAGGGTTGATCTCTCTCTCTCTCTGTGTTTATATACGTGATTGATCTCTCTCTCTCTCTTTGTTTATATAAGTGGTTGATCTCTCTCTCTCTGTTGATATAAGTGGTTGACCTCTCTCTCTCTCTGTTTATATAAGTGGTTGATCTCTTTCTCTCTCTGTTTATATAAGTGGTTGATATCTCTCTCCCTCTCTCTCTCCCTGTTTATATATGTGATTGATCGCTCTCTCTCTTTGTTTATATAAGTGGTTGATTTTTCTCTCTCCCTCTGTTTATGTAAGTGGTTGAACTCTCCCTCTCTCTTTCTCTCTCTCTGTGTTTATATAAGTCGTTGATCTCTCTCTCTCTCTCTCTCTCTCTGTTTATATAAGTGGTTGATCTCTCTCTCTCTCTGTATATAAGTGGTTGATATCTCTCTCCCTCTCTCACCCTGTTGATATAAGTGGTTGATCTCTCCCTCTTCCCCTCTCTATTTATATTAGTGGTTGATCTATCTCCCTCTCACTCTGTTTATATACGTGGTTGATCTCTCTCTCTCTCTGTGTTTATATAAATGTTTGATCTCTCTCTCTCTCTGTTTCTATACATGGTTGATCTCTCTCTCTCTGTTTATGTAAGTGGTTGATCTCTCTCTCCCTCTCTCTCCCTGTTTATATAAGTGGTTGGTCTCCCTCTCCCCCTCTGTTTATATAAGTTGTTGATCTCTCTCTCCCCCTCTGTTTATATAAGTTGTTGATCTCTCTCTCTGTCTAAGGTTTATATAAGTGGTTGATCTCTCTCTCTGTCTCTGTTTATATAAGTGGTTTATTTCTCTCTCCCTCTGTTTATGTAAGTGGTTGATCTCTCTCTCTCTTTCTCCCTCTCTTTGTGTTTATATAAGTGGTTGATCTCTCTCTCTCCGTTTATATAAGGGTTGATCTCTCTCTCTCTCTGTGTTTATATACGTGATTGATCTCTCTCTCTCTGTTTATATAAGTGGTTGATCTCTCTCTCTCTCTGTTGATATAAGTGGTTGACCTCTCTCTCTCTGTTTATATAAGTGGTTGATCTCTTTCTCTCTCTGTTTATATAAGTGGTTGATATCTCTCTCCCTCTCTCTCTCCCTGTTTATATATGTGATTGATCGCTCTCTCTCTTTGTTTATATAAGTGGTTGATTTTTCTCTCTCCCTCTGTTTATGTAAGTGGTTGAACTCTCCCTCTCTCTTTCTCTCTCTCTGTTTTATATAAGTGGTTGATCTCTCTCTCTCTCTCTCTCTCTGTTTATATAAGTGGTTGATCTCTCTCTCTCTCTCTGTATATAAGTGGTTGATATCTCTCTCCCTCTCTCACCCTGTTGATATAAGTGGTTGATCTCTCCCTCTTCCCCTCTCTATTTATATTAGTGGTTGATCTATCTCCCTCTCACTCTGTTTATATACGTGGTTGATCTCTCTCTCTCTCTCTGTGTTTATATAAATGTTTGATCTCTCTCTCTCTCTCTGTTTCTATACATGGTTGATCTCTCTCTGTTTATGTAAGTGGTTGATCTCTCTCTCCCTCTCTCTCCCTGTTTATATAAGTGGTTGGTCTCCCTCTCCCCCTCTGTTTATATAAGTTGTTGATCTCTCTCTCCCCCTCTGTTTATATAAGTTGTTGATCTCTCTCTGTTTATATAAGTGGTTGATCTCTCTCTCACCCTCTGTTTATATAAGTGGTTGATCTCTCTCTCCCTCTCTCACCCTGTTTATATAAGTGATTGATCTCTCTCTCTTTGTTAATATAAGTAGTTGATCTCTCTCTATCTCTTTGTTAATATAAGTGGTCGATCTCTCTCTCTGCTTAAATAAGTGGATGATCTCTCTCTCTCTATCTCTCTGTTTATATGTGGTTGATCTCTCTCTCTCTCTGTTTATACAACTGGTTGACTTCTCTCTCTATCTCTGTTGATATAAGTGGTTGATCTCTCTCTCTCAATGTTTATATAAGTGGATGATCTCTCTCTCTCTCTGTTTATATAAGTGGTTGATCTCGCTCCCTCTGTTTATATAAGTGGTTGATCTCTCCCTCTCCCCTCTCTATTTATATAAGTGGTTGTTCTCTCTCTCTGTTTATATAAGTGGTTGATCTCTTTCTCTCTTTCTCTCTGTTTATATAAGTGGTTGATCTCTCTCTCTCTCGACTCTCTCTGTTTATATAAGTTGTTGATCTCTCTCTGTTTATATAAGTGGTTGATCTCGCTCTCCCTCTCTCTCCCTGTTTATATAAGTTGTTGATCTCTCTCTCCCCCTCTGTTTATATAAGTTGTTGATCTCTCTCTGTCTAAGGTTTATATAAGTGGTTGATCTCTCTCTCTGTCTCTGTTTATGTAAGTGGTTGATCTCTCTCTCTCTCTTTCTCCCTCTCTTTGTGTTTATATAAGTGGTTGATCTCTCTCTCTCCGTTTATATAAGGGTTGATCTCTCTCTCTCTCTGTGTTTATATACGTGATTGATCTCTCTCTCATTTTGTTTATATAAGTGGTTGATTTCTCTCTCCCACTCTCTCAATGTTTATATAAGTGGTTGATCTCTCTCTCTCCCACTCTGTTTATACAAGTGGTTGATCTCTCTCTGTCTCTGTTTATATAAGTGGATGATTTCTCTCTCTCTCTGTTGATATAAGTGGTTGATCTCTCTCTCTCTGTTTATATAAATGTTTGATCTCTCTCTGTTTATATACATGGTTGATCTCTCTCTCTCTGTTTATATAACTGGTTGATTTCTCTCTCTCTCTGTTGATATAAGTGGTTGACCTCTCTCTCTCTGTTTATATAAGTGGTTGATCTCTCTCTCTCTGTTTATATAAGTGGTTGATATCTCTCTCCCTCTATCTCTCCCTGTTTATATATGTGATTGATCTCTCTCTCTCTTTGTTTATATAAGTGGTTGATTTTTCTCTCTCTCTCTGTTTATATAAGTGGTTGTTCTCTCTCTCTCCCCCTCTGTTTATATAAGTGGTTGAACTCTCTCTCTCTCTTTCTCTCTCTCTGTGTTTATATAAGTGGTTGATCTCTCTCTCTCTCTGTTTATATAAATGGTTGATCTCTCTCTCTTTCTGTGTATATAAGTGGTTTGATATCTCTCTCCCTCTCTCACCCTGTTTATATAAGTGGTTGATCTCTCTCTCTCCCCCTCTGTTTATATAAGTGGTTGATCTCTCTCTCTCTCTTTCTCTCTTTCTTTGTTTATATAAGTGGTTGATCTCTCTCTATCTCTCTCTGTTTCTGCACGCGATTGATCTCTCTCTCTTTGTTTATATAAGTGGTTGATTTCTCCCTCTCAACCTCTCTATTTATATAAGTGGTTGTTCTCTCTACCTCTGTTTATGTTAGTGGTTGATCTCTCTCTCTCCCTCTCTCTGTTTATATAAGTGGTTGATCTCTCTCCCTGTTTATATAAGTGGTTGATATCTCTCTCCCTCAATCTCCCTGTTTATATACGTGATTGATCTCTCTCTCTCTTTGTTAATATAAGTAGTTGATCTCTCTCTCTCTCTGTTTATATACGTGGTTGATCTCTCTCCGTTTATATAAGTGGTTGATCTATCTCTCTCTCTCTGTTTATATAAGTGGTTGATATCTCTCTCCCTCTCTCTCTCCCTGTTTATATAGGTGATTGATCTCTCTCTCTCTGTATTTATATAAGTGGTTGATTTTTCTCTCTCTCTCTGTTTATGTAAGTGGTTGATCTCTCTCTCCCTCTCTCTCCCTGTTTATATAAGTGGTTGGTCTCCCTCTCCCCCTCTGTTTATATAAGTTGTTGATCTCTCTCTCCCCCTCTGTTTATATAAGTTGTTGATCTCTCTCTGTTTATATAAGTGGTTGATCTCTCTCTCACCCTCTGTTTATATAAGTGGTTGATCTCTCTCTCCCTCTCTCACCCTGTTTATATAAGTGATTGATCTCTCTCTTTTGTTAATATAAGTAGTTGATCTCTCTCTATCTCTTTGTTAATATAAGTGGTCGATCTCTCTCTCTGCTTAAATAAGTGGATGATCTCTCTCTCTCTCTCTCTGTTTATATGTGGTTGATCTCTCTCTCTCTCTGTTTATACAACTGGTTGACTTCTCTCTCTATCTCTGTTGATATAAGTGGTTGATCTCTCTCTCTCAATGTTTATATAAGTGGATGATCTCTCTCTCTCTGTTTATATAAGTGGTTGATCTCGCTCCCTCTGTTTATATAAGTGGTTGATCTCTCCCTCTCCCCTCTCTATTTATATAAGTGGTTGTTCTCTCTCTCTGTTTATATAAGTGGTTGATCTCTTTCTCTCTTTCTCTCTGTTTATATAAGTGGTTGATCTCTCTCTCTCTCGACTCTCTCTGTTTATATAAGTTGTTGATCTCTCTCTGTTTATATAAGTGGTTGATCTCGCTCTCCCTCTCTCTCCCTGTTTATATAAGTTGTTGATCTCTCTCTCCCCCTCTGTTTATATAAGTTGTTGATCTCTCTCTGTCTAAGGTTTATATAAGTGGTTGATCTCTCTCTGTCTCTGTTTATGTAAGTGGTTGATCTCTCTCTCTCTTTCTCCCTCTCTTTGTGTTTATATAAGTGGTTGATCTCTCTCTCTCCGTTTATATAAGGGTTGATCTCTCTCTCTCTCTGTGTTTATATACGTGATTGATCTCTCTCTCATTTTGTTTATATAAGTGGTTGATTTCTCTCTCCCACTCTCTCAATGTTTATATAAGTGGTTGATCTCTCTCTCTCCCACTCTGTTTATACAAGTGGTTGATCTCTCTCTGTCTCTGTTTATATAAGTGGATGATTTCTCTCTCTCTCTCTGTTGATATAAGTGGTTGATCTCTCTCTCTCTGTTTATATAAATGTTTGATCTCTCTCTGTTTATATACATGGTTGATCTCTCTCTCTCTGTTTATATAACTGGTTGATTTCTCTCTCTCTCTGTTGATATAAGTGGTTGACCTCTCTCTCTCTGTTTATATAAGTGGTTGATCTCTCTCTCTCTGTTTATATAAGTGGTTGATATCTCTCTCCCTCTATCTCTCCCTGTTTATATATGTGATTGATCTCTCTCTCTTTTGTTTATATAAGTGGTTGATTTTTCTCTCTCTCTGTTTATATAAGTGGTTGTTCTCTCTCTCTCCCCCTCTGTTTATATAAGTGGTTGAACTCTCTCTCTCTCTTTCTCTCTCTCTGTGTTTATATAAGTGGTTGATCTCTCTCTCTCTCTGTTTATATAAATGGTTGATCTCTCTCTCTTTCTGTGTATATAAGTGGTTTGATATCTCTCTCCCTCTCTCACCCTGTTTATATAAGTGGTTGATCTCTCTCTCTCTCCCCCTCTGTTTATATAAGTGGTTGATCTCTCTCTCTCTCTTTCTCTCTTTCTTTGTTTATATAAGTGGTTGATCTCTCTCTATCTCTCTCTGTTTCTGCACGCGATTGATCTCTCTCTCTTTGTTTATATAAGTGGTTGATTTCTCCCTCTCAACCTCTCTATTTATATAAGTGGTTGTTCTCTCTCCCTCTGTTTATGTTAGTGGTTGATCTCTCTCTCTCTCTGTTTATATAAGTGGTTGATCTCTCTCCCTGTTTATATAAGTGGTTGATATCTCTCTCCCTCAATCTCCCTGTTTATATACGTGATTGATCTCTCTCTCTCTTTGTTAATATAAGTTGTTGATCTCTCTCTCTCTGTTTATATACGTGGTTGATCTCTCTCCGTTTATATAAGTGGTTGATCTATCTCTCTCTCTCTCTGTTTATATAAGTGGTTGATATCTCTCTCCCTCTCTCTCTCCCTGTTTATATAGGTGATTGATCTCTCTCTCTCTGTATTTATATAAGTGGTTGATTTTTCTCTCTCTCTGTTTATATAAGTGGTTGATCTCTCTCTCTCTCCCTGTTTATATAGGTGATTGATCTCTCTCTCTCTGTATTTATATAAGTGGTTGAACTCTCTCACTCTTTCTCTCTCTCTGTGTTTATATAAGTGGTTGATCTCTCTCTCTCTCTCTCTCTCTCTCTGTTTATATAAGTGGTTGATCTCTCTCTCTCTGTGTATATAAGTGGTTGATATCTCTCTCCCTCTCTCACCCTGTTTATATAAGTGGTTGATCTCTCTCTCTCTCCCCCTCTGTTTATATAAGTGGTTGATCTCTCTCTCTCTCTCTTTCTTTGTTTATATAAGTGGTTGATCTCTCTCTATCTCTCTCTGTTTCTGCACGCGATTGATCTCTCTTTGTTTATATAAGTGGTTGATTTCTCCCTCTCAACCTCTCTATTTATATAAGTGGTTGTTCTCTCTCCCTCTGTTTATGTTAGTGGTTGATCTCTCTCTCTCACTCTCTCTGTTTATATAAGTGGTTGATCTCTCTCTGTTTATATAAGTGGTTGATCTCTCTCCCTGTTTATATAAGTGGTTGATATCTCTCTCCTCTCTCTCCCTGTTTATATATGTGATTGATCTCTCTCTCTTTTGTTTATATACGTGGTTGATCTCTCTCCGTTTATATAAGTGGTTGATCTCTCTCTCTCTCTCTGTTTATATAAGTGGTTGATATCTCTCTCCCTGTTTATATAGGTGATTGATCTCTCTCTCTGTATTTATATAAGTGGTTGATTTTTCTCTCTCTGTTTATATAAGTGGTTGATCTCTCTCCCTCTCTCTCTCCCTGTTTATATAGGTGATTGATCTCTCTCTCTGTATTAATATAAGTGGTTGATTTTTCTCTCTCTCTCTGTTTATATAAGTGGTTGATCTCTCTCCCTCTCTCTCTCCCTGTTTATATAGGTGATTGATCTCTCTCTGTATTTATATAAGTGGTTGATTTTTCTCTCTCTCTCTGTTTATATAATTGGTTGATATCTCTCTCTCTCCCTCTGTTGATATAAGTGGTTGATCTCTCTCCCCCTCTGTTTATATAAGTGGTTGATCTCTCTCTCTGTCTCTGTTTATATAAGTGGTTGATTTCTCTCTCCCTCTGTTTATGTAAGTGGTTGATCTCTCTCTCTCTTTCTCTCTCTCTGTGTTTATATAAGTGGTTGATCTCTCTCTCTCCGTTTATATAAGGGTTGATCTCTCTCTCTCTCTCTGTGTTTATATACGTGATTGATCTCTCTCTCTCTCTTTGTTTATATAAGTGGTTGATCTGTTGATATAAGTGGTTGATCTGTCTCTCTGTTTATATAAGTGGTTGATTTCTCTCTCCCACTCTCTCAATGTTTATATAAGTGGTTGATCTCTCGCTGTCTCTGTTTATATAAGTGGTTGATTTCTCTCTCTCTCTCTGTTGATATAAGTGGTTGATCTCTCCCTCTTCCCCTCTCTATTTATATTAGTGGTTGATCTATCTCCCTCTCAATCTGTTTATATACGTAGTTGATCTCTCTCTCTCTCTGTGTTTATATAAATGTTTGATCTCTCTCTCTCTCTGTTTATATAAGTGGTTGATCTCTCTCTGTTTATATAAGTGGTTGATCTCTCTCCCTGTTTATATAAGTGGTTGATATCTCTCTCCCTCTCTCTCCCTGTTTATATATGTGATTGATCTCTCTCTCTTTGTTTATATACGTGGTTGATCTCTCTCCGTTTATATAAGTGGTTGATCTCTCTCTCTCTCTCTGTTTATATAAGTGGTTGATATCTCTCTCCCTGTTTATATAGGTGATTGATCTCTCTCTCTCTGTATTTATATAAGTGGTTGATTTTTCTCTCTCTCTCTGTTTATATAAGTGGTTGATCTCTCTCCCTCTCTCTCTCCCTGTTTATATAGGTGATTGATCTCTCTCTCTCTGTATTAATATAAGTGGTTGATTTTTCTCTCTCTCTCTGTTTATATAAGTGGTTGATCTCTCTCCCTCTCTCTCTCCCTGTTTATATAAGTGGTTGATCTCTCTCTATCTCTCTCTGTTTCTGCACGCGATTGATCTCTCTCTCTTTGTTTATATAAGTGGTTGATTTCTCCCTCTCAACCTCTCTATTTATATAAGTGGTTGTTCTCTCTCCCTCTGTTTATGTTAGTGGTTGATCTCTCTCTCTCCCTCTCTCTGTTTATATAAGTGGTTGATCTCTCTCCCTGTTTATATAAGTGGTTGATATCTCTCTCCCTCAATCTCCCTGTTTATATACGTGATTGATCTCTCTCTCTCTTTGTTAATATAAGTAGTTGATCTCTCTCTCTCTGTTTATATACGTGGTTGATCTCTCTCCGTTTATATAAGTGGTTGATTTTTCTCTCTCTCTCTGTTTATATAAGTGGTTGATCTCTCTCCCTCTCTCTCTCCCTGTTTATATAGGTGATTGATCTCTCTCTCTCTGTATTAATATAAGTGGTTGATTTTTCTCTCTCTCTCTGTTTATATAAGTGGTTGAACTCTCTCACTCTTTCTCTCTCTCTGTGTTTATATAAGTGGTTGATCTCTCTCTCTCTCTCTCTCTGTTTATATAAGTGGTTGATCTCTCTCTCTCTCTCTCTGTGTATATAAGTGGTTGATATCTCTCTCCCTCTCTCACCCTGTTTATATAAGTGGTTGATCTCTCTCTCTCTCCCCCTCTGTTTATATAAGTGGTTGATCTCTCTCTCTCTCTCTTTCTTTGTTTATATAAGTGGTTGATCTCTCTCTATCTCTGTTTCTGCACGCGATTGATCTCTCTCTTTGTTTATATAAGTGGTTGATTTCTCCCTCTCAACCTCTCTATTTATATAAGTGGTTGTTCTCTCTCCCTCTGTTTATGTTAGTGGTTGATCTCTCTCTCTCCCTCTCTCTGTTTATATAAGTGGTTGATCTCTCTCTGTTTATATAAGTGGTTGATCTCTCTCCCTGTTTATATAAGTGGTTGATATCTCTCTCCCTCTCTCTCCCTGTTTATATATGTGATTGATCTCTCTCTCTCTTTGTTTATATAAGTGGTTGATCTCTCTCTCTCTCTCTGTTTATATAAGTGGTTGATATCTCTCTCCCTGTTTATATAGGTGATTGATCTCTCTCTCTCTGTATTTATATAAGTGGTTGATTTTTCTCTCTCTCTCTGTTTATATAAGTGGTTGATCTCTCTCCCTCTCTCTCTCCCTGTTTTTATAGGTGATTGATCTCTCTCTCTCTGTATTAATATAAGTGGTTGATTTTTCTCTCTCTCTCTGTTTATATAAGTGGTTGATCTCTCTCCCTCTCTCTCTCCCTGTTTATATAGGTGATTGATCTCTCTCTGTATTTATATAAGTGGTTGATTTTTCTCTCTCTCTCTGTTTATATAATTGGTTGATATCTCTCTCTCTCTCTGTTGATATAAGTGGTTGATCTCTCCCTCTTCCCCTCTCTATTTATATTAGTGGTTGATCTATCTCCCTCTCAATCTGTTTATATACGTAGTTGATCTCTCTCTCTCTCTGTGTTTATATAAATGTTTGATCTCTCTCTCTCTCTGTTTATATAAGTGGTTGATCTCTCTCTGTTTATATAAGTGGTTGATCTCTCTCCCTGTTTATATAAGTGGTTGATATCTCTCTCCCTCTCTCTCCCTGTTTATATATGTGATTGATCTCTCTCTCTCTTTGTTTATATACGTGGTTGATCTCTCTCCGTTTATATAAGTGGTTGATCTCTCTCTCTCTCTCTGTTTATATAAGTGGTTGATATCTCTCTCCCTGTTTATATAGGTGATTGATCTCTCTCTCTCTGTATTTATATAAGTGGTTGATTTTTCTCTCTCTCTCTGTTTATATAAGTGGTTGATCTCTCTCCCTCTCTCTCTCCCTGTTTATATAGGTGATTGATCTCTCTCTCTCTGTATTAATATAAGTGGTTGATTTTTCTCTCTCTCTCTGTTTATATAAGTGGTTGATCTCTCTCCCTCTCTCTCTCCCTGTTTATATAGGTGATTGATCTCTCTCTGTATTTATATAAGTGGTTGATTTTTCTCTCTCTCTCTGTTTATATAATTGGTTGATATCTCTCTCTCTCCCTCTGTTCATATAAGTGGTTGATCTCTCTCCCCCTCTGTTTATATAAGTGGTTGATCTCTCTCTCTGTCTAAGGTTTATATAAGTGGTTGATCTCTCTCTCTGTCTCTGTTTATATAAGTGGTTGATTTCTCTCTCCCTCTGTTTATGTAAGTGGTTGATCTCTCTCTCTCTTTCTCTCTCTCTGTGTTTATATAAGTGGTTGATCTCTCTCTCCGTTTATATAAGGGTTGATCTCTCTCTCTCTCTGTGTTTATATACGTGATTGATCTCTCTCTCTCTCTTTGTTTATATAAGTGGTTGATCTGTTGATATAAGTGGTTGATCTGTCTCTCTGTTTATATAAGTGGTTGATTTCTCTCTCCCACTCTCTCAATGTTTATATAAGTGGTTGATCTCTCTCTGTCTCTGTTTATATAAGTGGTTGATTTCTCTCTCTCTCTCTGTTGATATACATGGTTGATTTCTCTCTCTCTCTCTGTTGATATAAGTGGTTGATCTCTCCCTCTTCCCCTCTCTATTTATATTAGTGGTTGATCTATCTCCCTCTCAATCTGTTTATATACGTAGTTGATCTCTCTCTCTCTCTGTGTTTATATAAATGTTTGATCTCTCTCTCTGTTTATATACATGGTTGATCTCTCTCTCTCTCTCTCTATCTCTCTATGTTTATATAAGTGGTTGATCTCTCTCTCCCTCTGTTTATGTAAGTGGTTGATCTCTCTCTCTCCCTCTCTCTGTTTATATAAGTGGTTGATCTCTCTCTCTCCCCCTCTGTTTATATAAGTGGTTGAACTCTCTCTCTCTCTCCCTCTCTCTCTCCCTGTTTATATATGTGATTTATCTCTCTCTCTCTTTGTTTATATAAGTGGTTGAACTCTCTCTCTCTCTCTCTCTTTCTCTCTCTCTGTGTTTATATAAGTGGTTGATCTCTCTCTCTGTTTATATAAGTGGTTGATCTCTCCCTCTCAACCTCTCTGTTTATATAAGTGGTTGTTCTCTCTCCCGTTCTCTCCGTTTATATAAGGGTTGATCTCTCTCTCTCTCTCTCTGTTTACATAAGTGATTGATCTCTCTCTCTCTTTGTTTATATAAGTGGTTGATCTCTCTCTCCATCTCTCTCTCCCTGTTTATATACGTGATTGATCTCTCTCTCTCTTTGTTTATATAAGTGGTTGATCTCTCTCTTTCTCTCTCTCTCTCTGTTTATATAAGTGGTTGATATATCTCTCTCTCCCTCTGTTGATATAAGTGGTTGATCTCTCTCTCTCCCCCTCTGTTTATATAAGTGGTTGATCTCTCTCTCTCTCTGTCTCTGTTTATATAAGTGGTTGATTTCTCTCTTTCTCTCTCTCTCTCTGTTTATATAAGTGGTTGATATATCTCTCTCTCCCTCTGTTTATGTAAGTGGTTGATCTCTCTCTCTCCCTCTCTCTGTTTATATAAGTGGTTGATCTCTCTCTCTGTTTATATAAGTGGTTGATATCTCTCTCCCTCTCTCTCCCTGTTTATATAAGTGATTGATCTCTCTCTCTGTTCATATAAGTGGTTGATCTCTCCCTCTCTCTGTCTGTTTATATAAGTGGTTGATCTCTCTCTGTTTATATAAGTGGTTGATCTCTCTCTCTCTCTCTCTCTCTCTCTGTTTATATAAGTGGTTGATCTCTCTCTCTCTCTATATGTTTATATAAGTGGATGATCTCTCTCTCTCTGTTTATATAAGTGGTTGATCTCTCTCTCCATCTGTTTATGTAAGTGGTTGATCTCTCTCTCTCCCTCTCTCTGTTTATATAAGTGATTGATCTCACTCTCTCTGTTAATATAAGTAGTTGATCTCTCTCTATCTCTGTTTATATAAGTGGTTGATCTCTCTCTTTGTTTATATACGTGGTTGATCTCTCTCCGTTTATATAAGGGTTGATCTCTCTCTCTCTCTCTCTCACTGTTTACATAAGTGATTGATCTCTCTCTCTCTTTGTTTATATAAGTGGTTGATCTCTCTCTCCCTCCCTGTTTATATACGTGATTGATCTCTCTCTCTCTTTGTTTATATAAGTGGTTGATCTCTCTCCCTCTCTCTCTGTTTATATAAGTGGTTGATATATCTCTCTCTCCCTCTGTTGATATAAGTGGTTGATATATTTCTCTCTCTCTCTCTGTTGATACAAGTGGTTGATTTCTCTCTCTCTCTCTATGTTTATATAAGTGGATGATCTCTCTCTCCCTCTGTTTATGTAAGTTGTTGATCTCTCTCTCTCTTTGTTTATATAAGTGGTTGATATATCTCTCTCTCCCTCTGTTATAAGTGGTTGATATATTTCTCTCTCTCTCTCTCTGTTGATACAAGTGGTTGATTTCTCTCTCCCTCTCTCTGTTTATATAAGTGGTTGATCTCTCTCTCTGTTGATACAAGTGGTTGATATCTCTCTTCCTCTCTCTCCCTGTTTATATAAGTGATTGATCTCTCTCTCTTTGTTAATATGAGTAGTTGATCTCTCTCTATCTCTGTTTATATAAGTGGTTGATCTCTCTCTGTTTATATAAGTGGTTGATCTCTCTCTCTCTTTATATGTGGTTGATCTCTCTCCCTCTCTCTGTCTCTGTTTATATAACTCGTTGACTTCTCTCTCTCTCTCTGCGTTTATATAAGTGGTTGATCTCTCTCCCTCTTCCTCTCTCTGTTTATATAAGTGGTGGATCTCCCTCTCTCACTCTGTTTATATAAGTGGTTGATCTCTCCCTCTCTCTCTCTGTTTATAAAGGGGTTGATCTCTCTCTCTCTCTCTGATTATATAAGTGGTTGATCTCTCTCTCTCTCTGTTTATATAAGTGGTTGATCACCCTCTCTCTGTTTATATAAATGGTTGATCTCTCTCTCTCTCTCTCTGTTTATATAAGTGGTTGATCTCCCTCTCTCTCTCTCTCTCTGTTTATATAAGTGGATGATCTCTCTCTCTATGTTTATATAAGTGGTTGATCTCTCTCTCTCTCTGTCTCTGTTTATATAACTCGTTGACTTCTCTCTCTCTCTGTTTATATAAGTGGTTGATCTCTCTCCCTCTTCCTCTCTCTGTTTATATAAGTGGTTGATCTCTCTCTCCCTCTCTGTCTCTGTTTATATAAGTGGTTGATCTCTCTCTGTTTATAGAAGTGGTTGATCTCTCTCTCTCTCTCCGTTTATATAAGTGGTTGATTTTTCTCTCTCTGTTTATATAAGTGGTTGATCTCTCTCTCTCTCTCTCCCCTGTTTATATAAGTGATTGATCTCTCTCTGTTCATATAAGTGGTTGATCTCTCCCTCTGTCTGTTTATATAAGTGGTTGATCTCTCTCTGTTTATATAAGTGGTTGATCTCTCTCTCCCTCTCTCTCTCTCTCTGTTTATATAAGTGGTTGATCTCTCCCTATCTCTCTCTCTCTGTTTATATAAGTGGTTGATCTCTCTCTCTCTGTTTATATAAGTGGTTGATCTCTCTCCCTCTCTCTCTCTCCCTCTCTCTCTGTTTATATAAGTGGTTGATCCTGTTTATATAAGTGATTGATCTCTCTCCCCTCTCTGTTTATATAATTGGTTGATCTCTCTCTCTCCTCTGTTTATATAAGTGGTTGATTTCTCTCTGTCTCTGTTTATGTAAGTGGTTGATCTCTCTCTCTTTCTCTCTCTCTGTGTTTATATAAGTGGTTGATCTCTCTCTCTCCGTTTATATAAGGGTTGATCTCTCTCTCTCTCTGTGTTTATATACGTGATTGATCTCTCTCTCTCTTTTGTTTATATAAGTGGTTGATCTGTCTCTAAGTGGTTGATCTGTCTGTTTATATAAGTGGTTGATTTCTCTCTCCCACTCTCTCAATGTTTATATAAGTGGTTGATCTCTCTCTGTCTCTGTTTATATAAGTGGTTGATTTCTCTCTCTCTCTCTGTTGATATAAGTGGTTGATCTCTCTCTCTGTTTATATAAATGTTTGATCTCTCTCTGTTTATATACATGGTTGATCTCTCTCTCTCTGTTTATATAAGTGGTTGATTTCTCCCTCTTCCCCTCTCTGTTTATATAAGTGGTTGATCTATCTCCCTCTCTCTGTTTATATAAGTGGTTGATCTCTCTCTCTCTCTGTTTTATATAAGTGGTTGATCTCTCTCTCCCTCTATCTCTCCCTGTTTATATATGGTTGTGATATGATCTCTCTCCTTTGTTTATATAAGTGGTTGATTTTCTCCTCTCTCTCCCTGTTTATATATGTGATTGATCTCTCTTTCTTATATAGTGGTTGATCTCTCTCTTTATATAAGTGGTTGATCTCTCTCTCCCCCTCTGTTTATATAAGTGGTTGATATCTCTCTCTGTTTATATCTCTCTCTCTCTCTCTGTGTTTATATAAGTGGTTGATCTTTCTCTCTCTCTCTCTGTTTATATAAGTGGTTGATCTCTCCTCTCTTCTGTGTTTATATAAGTGGTTGATATCTCTCTCTCTCTCACCCTGTTTATATAAGTGGTTGATCTTTCTCTCTCCTCTCTGTTTATATAAGTGGTTGATCTCTCTCTCTCTCTCTCTCTTTCTTTTTATATAAGTGGTTGATCTCTCTCTATCTCTCTGTTTCTGCACGCGATTGATCTCTCTCTCTTTGTTTATATAAGTGGTTGATTTCTCCCTCTCAACCTCTCTATTTATATAAGTGGTTGTTCTCTCTCACCCTGTTTATGTTAGTGGTTGATCTCTCTCTCTCCCTCTCTCTGTTTATATAAGTGGTTGATCTCTCTCTGTTTATATAAGTGGTTGATATCTCTCTCCCTCTCTCTCCCTGTTTATATACGTGATTGATCTCTCTCTCTCTTTGTTAATATAAGTAGTTGATCTCTCTCTCTCTCTGTTTATATACGTGGTTGATCTCTCTCCGTTTATATAAGTGGTTGATCTCTCTCTCTCTCTCTCTGTTTATATAAGTGGTTGTTATCTCTCTCCCTCTCTCTCTCTCCCTGTTTAAATAGGTGATTGATCTCTCTCTCTCTGTATTTATATAAGTGGTTGATTTGTCTCTCTCTCTCTGTTTATATAAGTGGTTGATCTCTCCCTCTCTCTCTCCTGTTTATATAGGTGATTGATCTCTCTCTCTCTGTTTATATAAGTGGTTGATCTCTCTCACTCTTTCTCTCTCTCTGTGTTTATATAAGTGGTTGATCTCTCTCTCTCTCTCTTGTTTATATAAGTGGTTGATCTCTCTCTCTCTCTGTGTTTATATAAGTGGTTGATATCTCTCTCTCCTCTCTCTGTTTATATAAGTGGTTGATCTCTCTCTCTCTCCCCCTGTTTATATAAGTGGTTGATCTCTCTCTCTCTCTCTTTCTTTGTTTATATAAGTGGTTGATCTCTCTCTATCTCTCTCTGTTTATATACGTTGATCTTCTCTCTTTGTTTATATAAGTGGTTGATTTCTCCCTCTCAACCTCTCTATTTATATAAGTGGTTGTTCTCTCTCCCTCTGTTTATGTTAGTGGTTGATCTCTCTCTCTCCTCTGTTTATATAGGTGATTGATCTCTCTGTTTATATAAGTGGTTGATTTTTCTCTCTCTGTTTATATAAGTGGTTGATCTCTCTCCCTGTTTATATAAGTGGTTGATCTCTCTCTCTCCCTCTCTCTCCCTGTTTATATACGTGATTGATCTCTCTCTCTCTTTGTTAATATAAGTAGTTGATCTCTCTCTCTCTGTTTATATACGTGGTTGATCTCTCTCCGTTTATATAAGTGGTTGATCTCTCTCTCTCTCTCTCTTCTTTGTTTATATAAGTGGTTGATCTCTCTCTATCTCTCTCTGTTTCTATACGTGATTGATCTCTCTCTTTGTTTATATAAGTGGTTGATTTCTCCTCTCAACCTCTCTATTTATATAAGTGGTTGTTCTCTCTCCCTCTGTTTATGTTAGTGGTTGATCTCTCTCTCCCCTCTCTCTGTTTATATAAGTGGTTGATCTCTCTCTGTTTATATAAGTGGTTGATCTCTCTCCCTGTTTATATAAGTGGTTGATATCTCTCTCCCTCTCTCTCCCTGTTTATATACGTGATTGATCTCTCTCTCTCTTTGTTAATATAAGTAGTTGATCTCTCTCTCTCTGTTTATATACGTGGTTGATCTCTCTCCGTTTATATAAGTGGTTGATCTCTCTCTCTCTCTGTTTATATAAGTGGTTGATATCTCTCTCCCTGTTTATATAAGTGATTGATCTCTCTCTCTCTGTTTTATATAAGTGGTTGATTTTTCTCTCTCTCTCTGTTTATATAAGTGGTTGATCTCTCTCCCTCTCTCTCTCCCTGTTTTATATAGGTGATTGATCTCTCTCTCTCTGTTTATATAAGTGGTTGATCTCTCTCCTCTCTCTCTCTCCCTGTTTATATAGGTGATTGATCTCTCTCTGTATTTATATAAGTGGTTGATTTTCTCTCTCTCTCTGTTTTTATATAATTGGTTGATATCTCTCTCTCTCTCTGTTGATATAAGTGGTTGATCTCTCTCCCCCTCTGTTTATATAAGTGGTTGATCTCTCTCTCTGTCTAAGGTTTATATAAGTGGTTGATCTCTCTCTCTGTCTCTGTTTATATAAGTGGTTGATTTCTCTCTCCCTCTGTTTATGTAAGTGGTTGATCTCTCTCTCTCTTTCTCTCTCTCTGTGTTTATATAAGTGGTTGATCTCTCTCTCTCCGTTTATATAAGGGTTGATCTCTCTCTCTCTCTCTGTGTTTATATACGTGATTGATCTCTCTCTCTCTCTTTGTTTATATAAGTGGTTGATCTGTTGATATAAGTGGTTGATCTGTCTCTCTGTTTATATAAGTGGTTGATCTCTCTCTGTCACTGTTTATATAAGTGGTTGATTTCTCTCTCTCTCTCTGTTGATATAAGTGGTTGATCTCTCTCTCTCTGTATATATAAATGTTTGATCTCTCTCTGTTTATATACATGGTTGATTTCTCTCTCTCTCTCTGTTGATATAAGTGGTTGATCTCTCCCTCTTCCCCTCTCTATTTATATTAGTGATTGATCTATATCCCTCTCAATCTGTTTATATATGTAGTTGATCTCTCTCTCTCTCTGTGTTTATATAAATGTTTGATCTCTCTCTCTCTCTGTTTATATACATGGTTGATCTCTCTCTCTCTCTCTCTCTCTCTCTATCTCTCTATGTTTATATAAGTGGTTGATCTCTCTCTCCCTCTGTTTATGTAAGTGGTTGATCTCTCTCTCTCCCTCTCTCTGTTTATATAAGTGGTTGAACTCTCTCTCTCTGTTTATATATGTGATTTATCTCTCTCTCTCTTTGTTTATATAAGTGGTTGATTTTTCTCTCTCTCTCTGTTTATATAAGTGGTTGATCTCTCTCTCTCTGTTTATATAAGTGGTTGATCCCCTCTGTTTATATAAGTGGTTGAACTCTCTCTCTCTCTCTATACGTCTCTTTCTCTCTCTCTGTGTTTATATAAGTGGTTGATCTCTCTCTCTGTTTATATAAGTGGTTGATCTCTCTCTCTGTTTATATAAGTGGTTGATCTCTTCCTCTCAACCTCTCTGTTTATATAAGTGGTTGTTCTCTCTCCCTTTCTCTCCGTTTATATAACGGTTGATCTCTCTCTCTCTCTCTCTGTTTATATAAGTGATTGATCTCTCTCTCTCTTTGTTTATATAAGTGGTTGATCTCTCTCTCCATCTCTCTCTCCTGTTTATATATGTGATTGATCTCTCTCTCTCTTTGTTTATATAAGTGGTTGATCTCTCTCTTTCTCTCTCTCTCTCTCTGTTTATATAAGTGGTTGATATATCTCTCTCCCTCTGTTGATATAAGTGGTTGATCTCTCTCCCCCTGTTTATATAAGTGGTTGATCTCTCTCTCTCTCTCTCTGTTTATATAAGTGGTTGATTTCTCTCTCTCTCTCTCTCTGTTGATATAAGTGGTTGATTTCTCTCTTCTCTCTATGTTTATATAAGTGGATGATCTCTCTCCCTCTGTTTATGTAAGTGGTTGATCTCTCTCTCTCCCTCTCTCTGTTTATATAAGTGGTTGATCTCTCTCTCTGTTTATATAAGTGGTTGATCTCTCTCTCTCTCTCTCTCTGTTTATATAAGTGGTTGATCTCTCTCTCTGTTCATATAAGTGGTTGATCTCCCTCTCTCTGTCTGTTTATATAAGTGGTTGATCTCTCTCTGTTTATATAAGTGGTTGATCTCTCTCTCTCTCTCTCTCTCTCTCTCTCTCTCTGTTTATATAAGTGGTTGATCTCTCTCTCTCTCTATGTTTATATAAGTGGATGATCTCTCTCTCTCTGTTTATATAAGTGGTTGATCTCTCTCTCCCTCTGTTTATGTAAGTGGTTGATCTCTCTCTCTCCCTCTCTCTGTTTATATAAGTGATTGATCTCACTCTCTCTGTTAATATAAGTAGTTGATCTCTCTCTATCTCTGTTTATATAAGTGGTTGATCTCTCTCTTTGTTTATATACGTGGTTGATCTCTCTCTTTCTCTCTCGCTGTTTACATAAGTGATTGATCTCTCTCTCTCTTTGTTTATATAAGTGGTTGATCTCTCTCTCCCTCCCTGTTTATATACGTGATTGATCTCTCTCTCTCTTTGTTTATATAAGTGGTTGATCTCTCTCCCTCTCTCTCTGTTTATATAAGTGGTTGATATATCTCTCTCTCCCTCTGTTGATATAAGTGGTTGATATATTTCTCTCTCTCTCTCTGTTGATACAAGTGGTTGATTTCTCTCTCTCTCTCTATGTTTATATAAGTGGATGATCTCTCTCTCCCTCTGTTTATGTAAGTTGTTGATCTCTCTCTCTCTTTGTTTATATAAGTGGTTGATATATCTCTCTCTCCCTCTGTTGATATAAGTGGTCGATATATTTCTCTCTCTCTCTCTCTGTTGATACAAGTGGTTGATTTCTCTCTCCCTCTCTCTGTTTATATAAGTGGTTGATCTCTCTCTCTGTTAATATAAGTGGTTGATATCTCTCTTCCTCTCTCTCCCTGTTTATATAAGTGATTGATCTCTCTCTCTTTGTTAATATGAGTAGTTGATCTCTCTCTATCTCTGTTTATATAAGTGGTTGATCTCTCTCTGTTTATATAAGTGGTTGATCTCTCTCTCTCTCTTTATATGTGGTTGATCTCTCTCCCTTTCTCTGTCTCTGTTTATATAACTCGTTGACTTCTCTCTCTCTCTCTCTGCGTTTATATAAGTGGTTGATCTCTCTCCCTTTTCCTCTCTCTGTTTATATAAGTGGTTGATCTCTCCCTCTCTCTCTCTGTTTATAAAGGGGTTGATCTCTCTCTCTCTCTCTGATTATATAAGTGGTTGATCTCTCTCTCTCTCTCTCTGTTTATATAAGTGGTTGATCACTCTCTCTGTTTATATAAGTGGTTGATCTCCCTCTCTCTCTCTGTTTATATAAGTGGATGATCTCTCTCTCTATGTTTATATAAGTGGTTGATCTCTCTTTATATAAGTGGTTGATCTCTCTCTCTCTCTCTCTGTCTCTGTTTATATAACTTGTTGACTTCTCTCTCTCTCTGCGTTTATATAAGTGGTTGATCGCTATCCCTCTTCCTCTCTCTGTTTATATAAGTGGTTGATCTCTCTCTCCCTCTCTGTCTCTGTTTATATAAGTGGTTGATCTCTCTCTGTTTATAGAGGTGGTTGATCTCTCTCTCCGTTTATATAAGTGGTTGATTTTTCTCTCTCTCTCTGTTTATATAAGTGGTTGATCTCTCTCTCTCTCTCTCTGTTTATATAAGTGGTTGATCTCTCTCTCTCCCCCTCTGTTTATATAAGTGGTTGATCTCTCTCTCTCTCTCTCTCTCCCCCTCTCTGTTTATATAAGTGGTTGATCTCTCTCTCTCTGTTTATATAATTGGTTGATCTCTCTCTCTCTCTGTTTACATAAGTGGTTGATCTCTCTCTCTCTCTGTTTATATAAGTGGTTGATCTCTCTCTCTCTCTGTGTGTTTATATAAGTGGTTGATCTCTTCCCTTCTCTATTTTTTAAGTGTACTAGAGTGATTGTACAAGTAACTGTAGTAACAGTGGCCATGGCGATAGGTTGGGGTGCACTACCTACACATCCCCCCACATCCAGTCCACATGCATATGAGAGGTAATACATGTTACGCCGGTGACATCATACCCATAGTATATGTGACATCACACACACGGCACACACAATGCAGATGGGATGGAGTGAAGCCAGCCTCAGCCCAAGGGAAACCACAGAGATATACAGGGAGGAAGAGGAGGAGGATGAGGAAGAAAGAAGAGGAGGAAGATGAAGGAAAAGAGGAAGAGGAGGAAGGGAAAGAGGAGGAAGAGGAGGAAGGGAAAGAGAAGGAAGAGGAGGAAGAAGAGGAAGGGAAAGAGAAGGAAGAGGAGGAAGAGGAGGAAGGGAAAGAGGAGCAAGAGGAGGAAGGGAGCGATGTGGAAGAGGAGGAAAGGAAAGAGGAAGAGGAGGATGAGGAAGATGGAGAGGGGGAAGGGGAGGAGGGAGAAGCAGCAGGCAGATATGAAAGATGACTTTCAGTAACAGAGCTGACCAAAACCTAAAGGGGACACAGTCTCTTTTTCATGAAAAAAAATATATATATATATACACTACTGTTCAAAAGTTTGGGGTCATTTAGAAATGTCCTTGTTTTTGAAAGAAAAGCTACATTTTGTTTTTACATTAAAATAACATTGATCAGAAATAGTTAATGTTGTAAATGTCTTTTGTTGCTGGAAACGGCAGATTTTTTCATGGAATATCTACATTAAAGGCCCATTATCAGCAACCATCACTCATGTGTTCCAATGGCACGTGGTGTTAGCTAATCCAAGTTTATCATTTTAAAAGGCTAATTGATCACTAGAAAACACTTTTGCAATTATGTTGGCACAAAGAAGCAATACAACTGGCCTAAATTAGACTTATTGAGATTCTGGAACATCAGCATTTGTGGGTTTGATTACAGGCTCAAAATGGCCAGAAACAAAGACCTTTCTTCTGAAACTCGTCAGTCTATTCTTGTTCTGAGAAATGAAGGCTATTCCATGCGAGAAATTGCCAAGAAACTGAAGATCTCGTACAACGCTGTGTACTACTCCCTTCACAGAACAGTGCAAAGTGGTTCTAACCAGAATAGAAAGACGAGTGGGAGGCCCCAGTGCACAACTGAGCAAGAGGACAAGTACATTAGAGTGTCAAGTTTGAGAAACAAGTCCTCAACTGGCAGCTTCATTAAATAGTACCCACAAAACACCAGTCTCAACGCCAACAATGAAGAGGCAACTCCGGGATGCTGGCCTTCTAGGCAGAGTTGCAAAGAAAAAGCCATATCTCAGACTGGCCAATAAAAAGAAAAGATTAAGATGGGCAAAAGAACACAGACACTGGACAGAGGAACACTGCCTAGAAGGCCAGCATCCTGGAGTGGCCTCTTCACTGTTGGTAGTATTTAATGAAGCTGCCAGTTGAGGACTTGTGAGGCATCTGTTTCTCAAACTAGACACTCTAATGTACTTGTCCTCTTGCTCAGTTGTGCACCGGGGCTTCCCACTCTTCTTTCTATTCTGGTTAGAGCCAGTTTGCGCTGTTCTGTGAAGGGAGTAGTACACAGCGTTGTACGAGATCTTCAGTTTCTTGGCAATTTCTCGAATGGAATAGATTTCATTTCTCAGAACAATTAGCCTTTTAAAATTATAAACTTGGATTAGCTAACACCACGTGCCATTGGAACACAGGAGTGATGGTTGCTGATAATGTCCCTCTAGAGTAGACTAGAGTGTATTTACTACTCGAGCCTGTATGTATTTATTTGTGTGCAATTTTGTACTGAGTCAGAAAGGCATGTTGTTTTTAGTGTTTTAGCTTTTAGTACACCTATGTAGATATTCCATTAAAAATCTGCCATTTCCAGATACAACATTATTAACAATGTCTACACTGTATTGTACACTGTACAGTGTAGACATTTTAAAATGATAAACTTGGATTAGCTAACACAACGTGCCATTGGAACACATGAGTGATGGTTGCTGATAATGGGCCTTTAATGTAGATATTCCATTAAAAAATCAGCCATTTCCAGCAACAAAAGACATTTATAACATTAACAATGTCTACACTGTATTTCTGATCAATTTGATGTTATTTTAATGTAAAAACAAAATGTAGCTTTTCTTTCAAAAACAAGGACATTTCTAAATGACCTCAAACTTTTGAACGGTAGTGTGTATATGTATATATATATATATATATTTTACAAAGGCTTAAAATATAAGCAAGTTAAACGGCAAATTCCATAATAAAACTCAGAGCAGAAATGGGAATAGTGGTAAAAGAAGATTTGTCTCACCTAAGATAGCAGTCGGCACAAAGGGATCTGGTCATAACCCCAAAACAAGTGCAGAGATTGGAGGAAGGAGAGAGAGAGAAAATAGAGGTAAATAAAAGAATAGGAGATAAGAATGGAGAAGAACTAAATAACAGAGTGAATGTGATTATAGACCGAGGCTAGAAGAAGAATAGACAGAAGAATATAGGCTTATAGCTGAAGACATAAGAACTATTACATCTCACACAAAGAGACTCTGAGGACTGTTGATATGGAAAGGCACAAATATAGCTTGTGCCTTCATAAAGAGTATGTTTACTAAAATGACTGATCCAACAACGGCCCAGGTTAAAAGGTTAGAAGATAAACACTCTTGTCAGCTCATCGCTAGGTACTGTTTTCCAACCATTGACTTGTACTCTCTACTTCCTACCGTGAGTATAATATATAGTAACAGAATGGTGTGTGTTTAAAAGTGTTTACCTGGGTAGTAGGACTTGGGGAGCGTTGAACTGAGATTATTAGACTTATTCAGGGTGAAGGAGGAAGGGGACAACACAGCTAGAGACAGAAAATAAACAATCGTCAATTATATAGTTATTGAATCTCAACATAATCATTGAACATTAATACAATTTATGTGAATCATATAATCTTAGTAGCTTAGTAGTAATTTAGTCTAGTAGTTTAGGACCAACATCATGTCATCTCGGACCAACACCATCTAGGACCAACACCATCGAGAACCAACACCATCTAGAACCAACACCATCTAGAACCAACACCATCTAGAACCAACACCATCGAGGACCAACACCATCTAGGACCAATACCATCTAGGACCAACACCATCTAGGACCAACACCATCTAGGACCAACACCATCTAGGGCCAACACCATCTAGGACCAACACCATCTAGGACCAATACCATCTAGAACCAACACCATCTAGAACCAACACCATCTAGGACCAACACCATCGAGGACCAACACCATCTAGAACCAACACCATCTAGGACCAACACCATATAGGACCAACACCATCTAGGACCAACACCATCTAGGACCAACACCATGTAAACAAGTTCTCATTTACTGGCCTACCCGGTTAAATAAAGGTGAAATAAATTAAATATGATTTTTTTTTTTTTAATCAGGGGGCTCAGGCTTTAGGACAGGAGAGACAAGGACCGTAGGGCAATATTACTGGGATAAGGACAGAGATAACGGTGGACAGAGGCTTTGGACAAAGAGGGAGGGGTGTGAACAAGACAACATTAGAGGGATGAGGACTTCATCCGTTTTAGGACAACCACAGTGATAGACAGTCAGTCGAGGTCAAAGCTTAAGTGTCTCCTGCAGAGCTTGGGGAGACAGACTGAAGGAGGAGGAGGAGGAGGAGGAGGAAGAGGAGGAGGAAGAGGAGGATGTAATCTCTGAGTCCTATCCCCAGCTGCACCACATCTACCCAGAGACTAAGGTAAGGTAGTGTCTTTAGGTTTAGCTTAGGTGTTGTTGTTAGGATTTAGGGTGATGTCAAGGTAAAATGCTGTCATTAGCTACCCATGTAGCTGTAATTATTGTATTGAAGTCAACATCAGCATAAGGATTGTAGCGTGTTAGATGTTAAGACACTGAGGTGTGTGGGGTTGCTGTTGCTGCAGTGCATACTGTACTGACACCAAGTTCATGGGCATTAGATAGGCCTACATTAGATATATCTACATTAGATATATCTACAATAAATAGACATATATTAAATAGGTTTCCATTAGATAGGCCTACATTAGATAGGCCTACATTAGATATATCTACATTAGATATATCTACATTAGATATACCTACATTAGATATACCTACATTAGATATATCTACATTAGATATATCTACATTAGATATATCTACAATAAATAGACATATATTAAATAGGTTTCCATTAGATAGGCCTACATTAGAGATATCTACATTAAATAGGCCTACATTAGATATATCTACATTAGATATATCTACATTAGATATATCTACAATACATAGACCTATATTAAATAGGTTTCCATTAGATATATCTACATTAGATATATCTACATTAAATAGGCCTACATTAGATATATCATTAAATATATGTACATTAGATAGTCCTACTTTAGATATATCTACATTAGATAGGTCTATATTAGATATATCTACATTTGATATGTCATTAGATATATCAATAGATATATCTACATTAGATATACCTACATTAGATATAACTACATTAGATATATCTACATTAGATATATCTACATTAGATATACCTACATTAGATATACCTACATTAGATATACCTACATTAGATATACCTACATTAGATATATCTACATTAGATATACCTACATTAGATATATCTACATTAGATATATCTACATTAGATTTATCAATAGATATATTTACATTAGATTATAAGGGGGCTGGAGAGAAGCGAACCTACAGACTGAGCTGTTAGGTCTAATCGGAGACTGAAGTGTTGTAGGATTGTATGTTATTTATGGTTATGTGTTGCTATTAACTGTGTGGAGTTTTAGGTTTAGTAGCTGTACTGAAGTCAATTTCATGGGCATTAAGTCAATGAGATTAAAGAGGGCAGGGGAGCGGCTGCATGTGTTGACCAGTGACCACTAGACAGGAGAGAAGTCCAGACAGCTATCACTACCAGACTATTTACTAAAGATTGTCAGAATAGACGTTGAGGCCAAGGGTAAAATTGCATGCACTCATAAACAATGACTTTATATAAGGAAAACCAAATGGACTTTTGTAAACATAATATATATATATATATGTATAGAGCAACCTGGATTCCTGAATACTTACTTCTGCCATTGACAGCGAGGGTGCACTCGCTACGGCCATTGAGTGTGAGGGTACACTCACTCCTGGTGTTGAGGGTTTGGCTGTGAGTGTCCATGAACGACAAGGCCTCGTCGCAGTTTGTCCCCTGCTCCGTATAACTCTTATCCATAGAGTTAACCATCACTGTCATCTCCTGTCGAGTACTGCTCAACGTCTCCTTACGCTTCTTAGCCAGCTTCCTGTTTAGGAGAACATAATAACAGTAACGTCATAAGGAAAAGAGTTAAACAAATGATGGAAGAGAGGATGATGGTGGAGAGGATGATGGTAGAGAGGATGATGGTAGAGAGGATGATGGTAGAGAGGATGATGGTGGAGATGATGATGGTAGAGAGGATGATGGTAGAGAGGATGATGGAAGAGAGGATGATGGTGGAGAGGATGATGGTAGAGAGGATGATGGTAGAGAGGATGATTGGAGAGAGGATGATGGTAGAGAGGATGATGGTAGAGAGGATGATGGAAGAGAGGATGATGGTGGAGAGGATGATGGTGGAGAGGATGATGGTAGAGAGGATGATGGTAGAGAGGATGAGGGTAGAGACTATGATGGTAGAGAGGATGATGGTAGAGAGGATGATGGTAGAGAGGATGATGGTAGAGAGGATGATGGAAGAGAGGATGATGGTAGAGACTATGATGTTAGAGAGGATGATGGAAGAGAGGATGATGGAAGAGAGGATGATGGCAGAGAGGATGATGGTAGAGAGATGATGGTAAAGAGGATGATGGCTCTAACCAGAATAGAAAGAGGAGTGGGAGGCCCCGGTGCACAACTGAGCAAGAGGACAAGTACATTAGAGAGTCAGTTTGAGAAACAGATGCCTCACAAGTCCTCAACTGGCAGCTTCATTAAATAGTACCCGCAAAACAACCGTCTCAACGTCAACAGTGAAGAGTCGACTCCGTGATGCTGGTCTTCAAGGAAGAGTTGCAAAGAAAAAGCCATATCTCAGACTGGACAATAAAAAGAAAAGATTAAGATCGGCGAAAGAACACAGACACTGGACAGAGGAACTCTGCCTAGAAGGCCAGCATCCCAGGGTGGCCTCTTCACTGTTTACTACTCCATAGATCCTCATCATGGCATTCTACTCCTTAGAAATAGAGTCTCATCATGGTATTCTGCTCCAATGAGCCTCATCATGGTATTCTACTCCATAGAGCCTCGTCATGATATTCTACTCCATAGAAATAGTCTCATCATGGAATTCTACTCCATAGAGCCTCATCATGGTATTCTAATCCATAGAAATATAGTCTCATCATGGTATTCTACTCCATAGAGTCTCATCATGGTATTCTACTCCATAGAGCCTCATCGTGGTATTCTACTCCATAGAAATAGAGTATCATCATTGTATTCTACTCCATAGAAACATAGCCTCATCATGGTATTCTACCCAATAGAGCCTCATCATGGTATTCTACTCCATAGAAATAGAGCCTCGTCATTGTATTCTACTCCATAGAGCCTCGTCATGGTATTCTACTCCATTGAGCCTCATCATGGTATTCTACTCCATAGAGCATCATCATGGTATTCTACTCCATTGAGCCTCATCATGGTATTCTCCTCCATAGAGCCTCATCATGGTATTCTACTCCATAGAAACAGAGCCTCATCATGGTATTCTACTCCATAGAGCCTCGTCATGGTATTCTACTCCATAGAGCCTCGTCATGGTATTCTACTCCATTGAGCCTCATCATGGTATTCTACTCCATAGAAACAGAGCCTCGTCATGGTATTCTACTCCATTGAGCCTCATCATGGTATTCTACTCCATAGAAACAGAGCCTCATCATGGTATTCTACTCCATAGAGCCTCGTACCCGCAAAACAAAATAGTACCCGCAAAACAACCGTCTCAACGTCAACAGTGAAGAGGCGACTCCGTGATGCTGGCCTTCTAGGCAGAGTTGCAAAGAAAAGCCATATCTCAGACTGGACAATAAAAAGAAAATATTAAGATCTCATCATGGTATTCAACACCATATAAATATAGTCTCATCATGGTATTCTACTCCATAGATTCTCATCATGGCATTCTACTCCATAGGAGTCTCATCATTGTATTCTACTCCATAGATTCTCATCATGGCCTCATTCTCCTACTCCATAGAGTCTCATCATTGTATTCTACTCCATAGAAATAGAAATAGAGTCCTCATCATGGTATTCTATTCTACTCCATAGAAATAGAGTCTCATCATCTAGTTTTCTATAGACTCAGTCAGTTGAGGTCAGCCTCATCAGACTGGTATTCTACCCATAGCTGCCTTGTCATGGTTATTCTAGTTTGAGAAACAGACACCTAACAGCCTCATCATGGTATTCTCTCAATGTCCAGTGAAGAGTCTCATCATGGTATTCTACTCCATAGAGTCTCATCATGGTATTCTACTCCAAAGAGCCTCATCATGGTATTCTACTCATAGAGCCTCATCATGGTATTCTACTCCATAGAAATAGTGTCGCATCATGGTATTCTACTCCATAGAGCCTCATCATGGTATTCTACTCCATAGAAATAGAGTCGCATCATGGTAATCTACTCTATAGAGTCTTCTCATGGTATTCTACTCCATAGAAATAGAGTCTCATCATCTAGTTTTAGGACAACCACAGTGATAGACAGGGATAGACAGTCAGTTGAGGTCAAAGCTTAAGTGTCTCCTGCAGAGCTTGGGGAGACAGACTGAAGGAGGAGGAGGAGGAGAAAGGGGAGGATGCAATCTCTGAGGCCTATCCCCAGCTGCACCACATCTACCCAGAGACTAAGGTAAGGCAGGGTCTTTAGGAAGAGGACAAGTACATTAGAGTGTCTAGTTTGAGAAACAGACACCTAACAAGTCCTCAACTGGCAGCTGCATAAAATAGTACCCACAAAACACCAGTCTCAATGTCAACAGTGAAGAGGCGACTCCGGGATGCTGGCCTTCTAGGCAGAGTTGCAAAGAAAAAGCCATATCTCAGACTGGACAATAAAAATAAAATATTAAGATCTCATCATGGTATTCAACTCCATATAAATATAGTCTCATCATGGTATTCTACTCCATAGAGTCTCATCATGGTATTCTACTCCATAGGTGTCTCATCATGGTATTCTACTCCATAGGTGTCTCATCATGGTATTCTACTCCATAGATTCTCATCATGGCATTCTACTCCATAGGTGTCTCATCATGGTATCCTACTCCATAGAGTTCTCATCATGGTATTCTACTCCATAGAAATAGTGTCTCATCATGGTAATCTACTCTATAGAGTCTCATCATGGTATTCTACTCCATAGAAATAGTCTCATCATCTAGTTTTAGGACAACCACAGTGATAGACAGTCTCATCATGGTATTCTACTCCAGAGCTTGGGGAGAACTGAAGGAGGATGGGAGGAGAAAGGGGAGGATGCAATCTCTGATACCTATCCCTAGCTACCACATCGCCCAGAGACTGGTAAGGCAGGGTCTTTAGGAAGAGGACTATGCACATTTTTGAGTGTTTTTGAGAAACAGACACCTAACAAGTTCTCAACTTAGCTGCATTAGTACCCACAAAACACCAGTCTCAATGTCAACAGTGAAGACGACTGTGTTGCTGGCCTTCTAGGCAGAGTTGCAAAGGAAAAGCCATATCTCAGACTGGACAATAAAAAGAAAATATTAAGATCTCATCATGGTATTCAACTCCATAGAAATAGAGTCTCATCATGGTATTCAACTCCATAGAAATAGAGTCTCATCATGGTATTCTACTCCATAGAGTCTCATCATTGTATTCTACTCCATAGAGTCTCATCTCTATTCTACTCCAAGGTGTCTCATCATGGTATTCTTCCATAGGTGTCTCATCATGGATTCTACATGACTCATCATGGTTTCTCCCATAGAGTCTCATCATGGTATTCAACTCCATAGAAATATAGTCTCATCATGGTATTCTACTCTGGTAGAGATCAGAGTATTCTACTCCATAGAAATATAGTCTCATCATGGTATTCTACACCATAGAGTCTCATCATGGTATTCTACTCCATATCACAGAAACATACAGGAACTCAAATCCTTCTGTCTCATCTGATTTACTCCATATTCCTCACAATCAAATGTAGAGTCCCATCATGGCATTCTACTCCATAGAGTCCCATCATTCTTCTTTGATTCCATAATCACAGCCATATAAATATTGTCTCCCCTCCATAGAGCAGACACATCTATCCATCTGAACAAATTTTATTTGACTCTTTGCAAACTGGAATCCATACATCCTAAGGCTGCATTCATTGTAGCTGGGGATTTTAACAAGGCTAATCTGAAAACAAGACTCCCTAAATTGTATCAGCATATCGATTGCGCTACCAGGGCTAGCAAAACCTTGTATCATTGTTATTCTAACTTCCTCGACGCATATAAGGCCCTGCCCCGCCCTCCTTTCGGAAAAGCTGACCACGACTCCATTTTGCTGATCCCTGCCTACAGACAGAAACTAAAACAAGAAGCTCCCACGCTGAGGTCTGTCCAACGCTGGTCCGACCAAGCTGATTCCACACTCCAAGACTGCTTCCATCACGTGGACTGGGACATGTTTCGTATTGCGTCAGACAACAACATTGACTTATACGCTGATTCGGTGTGCGAGTTCATTAGAACATGCGTTGAAGATGTCGTTCCCATAGCAACGATTAAAACATTCCCTAACCAGAAACCGTGGATTGATGGCAGCATTCGCGTGAAACTGAAAGCGCGAACCACTGCTTTTAATCAGGGCAAGGTGACTGGTAACATGACCGAATACAAACAGTGCAGCTATTCCCTCCGCAAGGCTATCAAACAAGCTAAGCGTCAGTACAGAGACAAAGTAGAATCTCAATTCAACGGCTCAGACACAAGAGGTATGTGGCAGGGTCTACAGTCAATCACGGACTACAAGAAGAAAACCAGCCCAGTCACGGACCAGGATGTCTTGCTCCCAGGCAGACTAAATAACTTTTTTGCCCGCTTTGAGGACAATACAGTGCCACTGACACGGCCTGCAACGGAAACATGAGGTCTCTCCTTCACTGCAGCCAAGGTGAGTAAAACCTTTTAAATGTGTTAACCCTCGCAAGGCTGCAGGCCCAGACGGCATCCCCAGCCGCGCCCTCAGAGCATGCGCAGACCAGCTGGCTGGTGTGTTTACGGACATATTCAATCAATCCCTATACCAGTCTGCTGTTCCCACATGCTTCAAGAGGGCCACCATTGTTCCTGTTACCAAGAAAGCTAAGGTAACTGAGCTAAACGACTACCGCCCGTAGCACTCACTTCCGTCATCATGAAGTGCTTTGAGAGACTAGTCAAGGACCATATCACCTCCACCCTACCTGACACCCTAGACCCACTCCAATTTGCTTACCGCCCAAATAGGTCCACAGACGACGCAATCTCAACCACACTGCACACTGCCCTAACCCATCTGGACAAGAGGAATACCTATGTGAGAATGCTGTTCATCGACTACAGCTCAGCATTTAACACCATAGTACCCTCCAAGCTCGTCATTAAGCTCGAGACCCTGGGTCTCGACCCCGCCCTGTGCAAGTGGGTACTGGACTTCCTGACGGGCCGCCCCCAGGGGGTGAGGGTAGGCAACAACATCTCCACCCCACTGATCCTCAACACTGGGGCCCCACAAGGGTGCATTCTGAGCCCTCTCCTGTACTCCCTGTTCATCCACGACTGCGCGGCCACGCACCCCTCCAACTCAATCATCAAGTTTGCGGACGACACAAAAGTGGTAGGCTTGATTACCAACAACGACGAGACGGCCTACAGGGAGGAGGTGAGGGCCCTCGGAGTGTGGTGTCAGGACAATAACCTCACACTCAACGTCAACAAAACTAAGGAGATGATTGTGGACTTCAGGAAACAGCAGAGGGAACACCCCCCTATCCACATCGATGGAACAGAAGTGGAGAGGGTAGTAAGTTTTAAGTTCCTCGGCATACACATCACAGACAAACTGAATTGGTCCACTCACACAGACAGCATCTTGAAGAAGGCGCAGCAGCGCCTCTTCAACCTCAGGAGGCTGAAGAAATTCGGCTTGTCACCAAAAGCACTCACAAACTTCTACAGATGCACAATCGAGAGCATCCTGGCTGGCTGTATCACCGCCTAGTACGGCAAATGCTCCGCCCTCAACCGTAAGGCTCTCCAGAGGGTAGTGAGGTCTGCACAACGCATCACCGGGGGCAAACTACCTGCCCTCCAGGACACCTACACCACCCGATGTTACAGGAAGGCTGTTCACCCCGAGCAACTGCCTGTTCACCCCGCTATCATCCAGAAGGCGAGGTCAGTACAGGTGCATCAAAGCTGGGACCGAGAGACTGAAAAACAGCTTCTATCTCAAGGCCATCAGACTGTTAAACAGCAACCACTAACATTGAGGGCTGCTGCCAACACACTGACTCAACTCCAGCCACTTTAATAGTGGGAATTGATGGGAAATGATGTAAAATATATCACTAGCCACTTTAAACAATGCTACCTAATATAATGTTTACATACCCTACATTATTCATCTCATATGTATATGTATATACTGTACTCTATATCATCTACTGCATCCTTATGTAATACATGTATCACTAGCCACTTTAACTATGCCCCTTTGTTTACATACTCATCTCATATGTATATAATGTACTCGATACCATCTACTGTATCTTGCCTATGCTGCTCTGCACCATCACTCATTCATATCTTTATGTAGATATTCTTTATCCCTTACACTGTGTATAAGAAATTAGTTTTGGAATTGTTAGTTAGATTACTTGTTGGTTATTACTGCATTGTCGGAACTAGAAGCACAAGCATTTCGCTACACTCGCATTAACATCTGCTAACCATGTGTATGTGACCAATAAAATTTGATTTGATTTGATTGATTTGATTTACTCTATCATCATGGTATTCTACTCCATAGAAATAGAGTCTCATCATGGTATTCTACTCCATAGAAATAGAGTCTCATCATGGTATTCTACTCCATAGAAATAGAGTCTCATCATGGTCTTCTACTCCATAGAAATAGAGTCTCATCATGGTCTTCTACTCCATAGAAATAGAGTCTCATCATGGTATTCTACTCCATAGAAATAGAGTCTCATCATGGTCTTCTACTCCATAGAAATAGAGTCTCATCATGGTCTTCTACTCCATAGAAATAGAGTCTCATCATGGTCTTCTACTCCATAGAAATAGAGTCTCATCATGGTATTCTACTCCATAGAAATAGAGTCTCATCATGGTCTTCTACTCCATAGTAATAGAGTCTCATCATGGTCTTCTACTCCATAGTAATAGAGTCTCATCATGGTCTTCTACTCCATAGAAATAGAGTCTCATCATGGTATTCTACTCCATAGAAATAGAGTCTCATCATGGTCTTCTACTCCATAGAAATAGAGTCTCATCATGGTCTTCTACTCCATAGAAATAGAGTCTCATCATGGTCTTCTACTCCATAGAAATAGAGTCTCATCATGGTATTCTACTCCATAGAAATAGAGTCTCATCATGGTCTTCTACTCCATAGAAATAGAGTCTCATCATGGTCTTCTACTCCATAGAAATAGAGTCTCATCATGGTCTTCTACTCCATAGAAATAGAGTCTCATCATGGTATTCTACTCCATAGAAATAGAGTCTCATCATGGTCTTCTACTCCATAGTAATAGAGTCTCATCATGGTCTTCTACTCCATAGTAATAGAGTCTCATCATGGTCTTCTACTCCATAGAAATAGAGTCTCATCATGGTATTCTACTCCATAGAAATAGAGTCTCATCATGGTCTTCTACTCCATAGTAATAGAGTCTCATCATGGTATTCTACTCCATAGAAATAGAGTCTCATCATGGTATTCTACTCCATAGAAATAGAGTCTCATCATGGTCTTCTACTCCATAGAAATAGAGTCTCATCATGGTCTTCTACTCCATAGTAATAGAGTCTCATCATGGTATTCTACTCCATAGAAATAGAGTCTCATCATGGTATTCTACTCCATAGAAATAGAGTCTCATCATGGTCTTCTACTCCATAGAATAGAGTCTCATTCTAGATCTGTACTCTACTCTATATCAGAAAACCTATGATATCACAAATCGGCTAGCTTGGTTCCTTCAGTTGAACGCATCTATACAAAGTAGTTAACAAATCCACAACTCTATACTCGAACACACACGCACAGACAGGCACTGCACTCACACAAACACTACGCAGTCTAGAGATAGATTTAAAGTAGAGTTATCAACACAGGGACAAATAGAACTGCTCGGTCCTATTTAACCAACAGCAATACAGTATTGACCTGTCTGATCAAGTTCGCATTCTATAATACATTGCAGCTCACGGTCAAATTAAGGCCTCTGCATTGTACCCCTAAATGGAGTTGTACTTAACAAAGACATGCTTATTTCTAGTCTCCCGTTGCCGTGGGGGTAATTTGTCACCCTGACCTTTAATATGTCTCTCTCTCTGTCTCTCTCTCTCTGTCTCTCTCTCTCTCTCTCTCAATTCAAGGGGCTTTATTGGCATGGGAAACATGTGTCAACATTGCCAAAGCAAGTCCCTCACTCACACTCTCTCTCTCTCTCACTCTCAATTCACTCAGGGGCACTACCACACTGGGAAACATGTGTCAACATTGCCACCACCACCACCACTCACCACTCACTCACTCACTCACTCACTCACTCTCTCTCTCTCTCTCTCTCTCTCTCTCTCTCTCTCTCTCTCACTCTCTCTCACTCTCACTCTCTCTCTCTCTCTCTCTCTCACTCTCACTCTCACTCTCACTCTCACTCTCACTCAATTCAATTCAAGGGGCTTTATTGGCATGGGAAACATGTGTTAACATTGCCAAAGCAAATAAGGTAAACAATAAAACTCTCACTCTCACTCTCTCTCTCTCTCACTCTCAATTCAATTCAAGGGGCTTTATTGGCATGGGAAACGTGTTAACATTGCCAATGCAAGTCCCTCTCTCTCTCTATCTATAACACTCCTCTCTCTCTGTCTATAACACTCCTCTCCCTCTCTAATTCAGAATTAATTGAAAACAGCTTGGTAGTGAACATACATTACAATGTACTGCTATGGCTACTGACTCAGAGGGGGAAATCTGTGTAATAATTAACTATCTCTGTCTTCCAACTGTTCTGAAACACTTTGTCAGTGGCTGTCTTAGTATGACCTTCTGACTAAGGGTTGAATCCCAAATGGGATGCTATTCCCTATTTAGTGCACTACTTTAGACCAGGGCGCTGTAGTGCACTATGAAGGGAATAGGGTGCCCTTTCGGACATTCTTTAGAAGCCTGTCTCACAGACACAGTGTTCCGGCTGATGACTCTCTGACTCTCCTGCTGCGTTGTTTTAGATCTCCGCGCTGTTTATTCAATTTAGCTATATGACCCAACCTGACCCCCCCCCCCCATCCTCTACCAGTCCCCTACCAGGCCTCTACCAGTCCCCAACCATGTCCCTACCAGTCCCCAACCAGGTCCCCACCAGGTCCCCACCAGGCCCCGTACGAACGAACGCACCCACACACGAACACACACCCCAGGCCCCCTGACAGACCGCCTCTGCCTGGAAACATTTAGTTTAGAACGCCTGAATCTGACTGACCAATTGGTGACGTCATCAGCTTTCTTGTCTTTCGCTCTCTCTCTGTCTTTAATCTACAGAACGAGGGACTAAATGTTCGGCTGCCCTAGTCCGGGATTGTGTTCCAAATGGCACCCTATTCCCTACAGTGCACTGATTTTGACCAGGACCCTATGAGTGAACAGTGGGCCATTTGGGCTGGAACCTTTGTTTCATTGTTTTATATCAGAACAGGGACAGAGGCAAGGTTTATCCATGCCTCGGGCTGCTATTATAACATTTTGAAATTGCAGAAAATAACATTTAGGAACTTTCATTTGGGGCTTGAAAACTGTATCAATGTTCTCTTTCTTCAGGGGGGTCCAGTAAATTGAGTTTCCTTCTTATCTGCTGTTGTTATGGTTTCTTCAGTAGACAGAAGACATGATACTACAGAACCACAAGGCTCCAATGGCTTCATTGGCCCTAAAAAAAAAAGTTCTCTACATTCTCTACCACAGAGCACTCTTATTTTTTTTAATATATATATATATATATTTTTTTTTTTAGAGTGTACACACTTATTTATGTACACACTATGTGTACACACTTATTTGTAGGTGATCAGGGAAGCTCAGTTGCTACTCTGATAAAGGTCCATTGCAGATCCGTAACATGGTGTGCTGCTATGCATCTCTGTTACACGAAGACCAATGGTTATGTCTCTTCTCATTTGTAAAGAGAAGGTGAAGCTATGATAGATGGCTTTATAATAGCGGAGAATGAGCTTGTGTTTAACGCTGAGAGTGTGTGTCCCGAGTGTGTTGATGAATGTGACTTTTCAGCATTTATCAAATTCTCTTCAGTGTAATTGTCAGTGAATAGATAGCATAGGACTAGACCAGGGGTTATGGTGCACTTCATGACAAGTAGTGCACTAAATAGGGAATAGGGTGCCATAGGACTCTGGTCTAAAGTAGTGCACTATATAGGGAATAGGGTTCCATAGGACTCTGGTCTAAAGTAGTGCACTAAATAGGGAATAGGGTGCCATAGGACTCTGGTCTAAAGTAGTGCACTAAATAGGGAATAGGGTGCCATAGGACTCTGGTCTAAAGTAGTGCACTATATAGGGGATAGGGTGCCATAGGACTCTGGTCTAAAGTAGTGCACTATATAGGGAATAGGGTGCCATAGGACTCTGGTCTAAAGTAGTGCACTATATAGGGGATAGGGTGCCATAGGACTCTGGTCTAAAGTAGTGCACTATATAGGGAATAGGGTCCCATAGGACTCTGGTCTAAAGTAGTGCACTACATAGGGAATAGGACTCTGGTCTAAAGTAGTGCACTATATAGGGAATAGGGTCCCATAGGACTCTGGTCTAAAGTAGTGCACTATATAGGGGATAGGGTGCCATAGGACTCTGGTCTAAAGTAGTGCACTAAATACGGAATAGGGTCCCATAGGACTCTGGTCTAAAGTAGTGCACTATATAGGGGATAGGGTGCCATAGGACTCTGGTCTAAAGTAGTGCACTATATAGGGAATAGGGTGCCATAGGACTCTGGTCTAAAGTAGTGCACTATATAGGGAATAGGGTTCCATAGGGCTCTGGTCTAAAGTAGTGCACTAAATAGGGAATAGGATACCATATGACTCTGGTCTAAAGTAGTGCACTATATAGGGAATAGGGATCTGGTCTAAAGTAGTGCACTATATTGGGAATAGGTCTCTGGTCTAAAGTAGTGCACTATATAGGGAATAGGGCTCTGCTCTAAAGTAGTGCACTATATAGGGAATAGGGTTCCATAGGACTCTGGTCTAAAGTAGTGCACTATATGGGGAATAGGGCCCCATAGGACTCTGGTCTAAAGTAGTGCACTATATAGGGAATAGGGCCCCATAGGACTCTGGTCTAAAGTAGTGCACTATATAATAGGGAATAGGGTCCCATAGGACTCTGGTCTAAAGTAGTGCACTACATAGGGAATAGGGTCCCACAGGGCTCTGGTCTAAAGTAGTGCACTATATAGGGAATAGGGTTCCATAGGGCTCTGGTCTAAAGTAGTGCACTATATAGGGAATTGGTTCCATTTGGGAGTCCTCTCCACTATGTTGCTATTGTTCCCTCATGGTTGTTCCAAAACAATATAAACCATGAATGTCTCAGATGATGATTTCTAAAGAGACCAAGCAGAGCTTGAGTGATGATCCCTATACAACCCTGAATCTAGCATGATCCCTATGACGACGGACAATCCAAACTAAATGATTCAGATCCCTTTCAGAGACCCTGTATCTCGATGATGATCCCTGCCATGGAACCCTGAATCTAGTGATGATCCCTAGTGGATTGAATCTAGCTGATGATCCCTGGGCGAGCTGAATCTAGCTGATGATCCCTGGGCGACGACAACCCTGAATCTAGCTGATGATCCCTGGGCGACGACAACCCTGAATCTCGATGATGATCCCTGGGCGACGACAACCCTGAATCTAGATGATGATCCCTGGGCGAACAACCCTGAATCTAGCTGATGATCCCTATGACAACCCTGAATCTAGATGATGATCCCTGGGCGAACAACCCTGAATCTAGATGATTATCCCTGGATGACAACAACCCTGAATCTAGATGATTATCCCTGGGTGACAACAACCCTGAATCTAGCTGATGATCCCTGGGCGACGACAACCCTGAATCTAGATGATGATCCCTGGGCGACGACAACCCTGAATCTAGATGATTATTCCTGGGTGACAACAACCCTGAATCTAGATGATTATCCCTGGGTGACAACAACCCTGAATCTAGATGATTATCCCTGGGTGACAACAACCCTGAATTTAACTCGCTGATGATCCCTGGATGACAACAACCCTGAATCGAGCTGAATATAACCCTGTTGTTATGTGAGCCTATACAGAACATCTACAATCTGAGTGATCATCTAAATCTCAGGTTTGAATAACAAAATGACCGTGGGCATTGTGCATGTAGTCGGGGATGGGTTGTGTTTGTGTGGAAAAACATGTTACAGAGAACTTCAAAACCCCTCCACTCAGCATGATCGGTCTAATTTAGCTGCTCTGAGGCTACAGCTCTAAACCTAACCATGTTGGTGACACACACACACACACACGCACACACACACACACACACACACACACACACACACACACACACACACACACACACACACACACACAGACACACACACACACACACACACAGGGAACTGTATCTCAGGGACACACGCACTGTATCTGTGTGTGTGTGTGTGTGCTGTGTGTGTCACCAACAGGGAATAATGACTGTGGGTGTGTATACCAATGGTCATTTATCATGGCTTCAGTTGATATCATTGTGAATGTGTACATATTATTATTATTATTATTATTATATATACTATATTATATGTTATATTATATATATATCTACTGTATCTCTCTCTACATATCTACTGTATCTCTCTCTATATCTACTGTTTCTCTCTCTATATCTACTGTATCTCTCTCCGTATCTACTGTCTCTCTCTACATATCTACTGTATCTCTCTCTACATATCTACTGTATCTCTCTCTATATCTACTGTATCTCTCTACATATCTACTGTCTCTCTCTACATATCTACTGTATCTCTCTCTATATCTACTGTATCTCTCTATATATCTACTGTATCTCTCTACATATCTACTGTATCTCTCTCTACATATCTATTGTATCTCTCTCTACGTATCTACTGTATCTCTCTCTACGTATCTACTGTATCTCTCTATCGTATCTACTGTATCTCTCTATATCTACTGTATCTCTCTCTATATCTACTGTATCTCTCTCTACATATCTATTGTATCTATCTATCGTATCTACTGTATCTCTCTCTACATATCTACTGTATCTCTCTCTATCATATCTACTGTATCTCTCTCTACATATCTACTGTATCTCTCTGGTCTACATATCTACTGTCTCTCTCTCATCGTATCTATTTTATCTCTCTCTATGTATCTACTGTATCTCTCTCTATATATATATACTGTATCTCTCTCTATATATCTACTGTATCTCTCTCTATATCTACTGTATATCTCTATATATCTACTGTATCTCTCTCTATATATCTACTGTCTACTGTATCTCTCTCTACATATCTACTGTATCTCTCTCTACATATCTACTGTATCTCTCTACGTATCTACTGTCTCTCTCTCTATATATCTACTGTATCTCTCTCTACATATCTACTGTCTCTCTCTATATATCTACTGTATCTCTCTACATATCTACTGTCTCTCTCTACGTATCTACTGTATCTCTCTCTACGTATCAACTGTCTCTCTCTATCATATCTACTGTCTCTCTCTATCATATCTACTGTCTCTCTCTAAATATCTACTGTATCTCTCTCTACGTATCTACTGTATCTCTCTACGTATCTACTGTCTCTCTCTCTATATATCTACTGTATCTCTCTACATATCTACTGTATCTCTCTACATATCTACTGTCTCTCTCTACATATCTACTGTATCTCTCTCTACATATCAACTGTCTCTCTCTATCATATCTACTGTCTCTCTCTATCATATCTACTGTATCTCTCTCTATGTATCTACTGTCTCTCTCTCTATATATCTACTGTCTCTCTCTATCATATCTACTGTCTCTCTCTATCATATCTACTGTCTCTCTCTAAATATCTACTGTATCTCTCTCTATGTATCTACTGTCTCTCTCTCTCCGTATCTACTGTCTCTCTCTACGTATCTACTGTATCTCTCTCTACATATCTACTGTATCTCTCTACATATCTATTGTATCTCTCTCTACATATCTACTGTCTCTCTCTCTACATATCTATTGTATCTCTCTCTACGTATCTATTGTATCTCTCTCTACGTATCTACTGTATCTCTCTCTACGTATCTACTGTATCTCTCTATCATATCTACTGTATCTCTCTATATCTACTGTATCTCTCTCTATATCTACTGTATCTCTCTCTATCGTATCTATTGTATCTATCTATCGTATCTACTGTATCTCTCTATCATATCTACTGTATCTCTCTCTACATATCTACTGTATCTCTCTCTATCATATCTACTGTATCTCTCTCTACATATCTACTGTCTCTCTCTCTATCGTATCTATTTTATCTCTCTACATATCTACTGTATCTCTCTATATATATCTACTGCATCTCTCTCTATATATCTACTGTATCTCTCTCTATATATCTACTGTATATCTCTATATATCTACTGTATCTCTCTCTATATATCTACTGTCTCTCTCTACATATCTACTGTATCTCTCTCTACGTATCTACTGTATCTCTCTACGTATCTACTGTCTCTCTCTCTATATATCTACTGTATCTCTCTCTACATATCTACTGTCTCTCTCTATATATCTACTGTATCTCTCTACATATCTACTGTCTCTCTCTACATATCTACTGTATCTCTCTCTACGTATCAACTGTATCTCTCTATGTATCTACTGTCTCTCTCTATCATATCTACTGTCTCTCTCTATCATATCTACTGTCTCTCTCTAAATATCTACTGTATCTCTCTCTACGTATCTACTGTATCTCTCTCTACGTATCTACTGTATCTCTCTACGTATCTACTGTCTCTCTCTACGTATCTACTGTCTCTCTACTACTCTCTCTACATATCTACTGTCTCTCGCTACATATCTACTGTCTCTCTCTACATATCTACTGTATCTCTCTATGTATCTACTGTCTCTCTCTATGTATCTACTGTCTCTCTCTATCATATCTACTGTCTCTCTCTAAATATATACTGTATCTCTCTCTACATATCTATTGTATCTATCTCTACATATCTACTGTATCTCTCTCTACATATCTACTGTATCTCTCTCTACATATCTACTGTATCTCTCTACATATCTACTGTATCTATCTCTACATGTCTATTGTATCTCTCTCTTCCACGTATCTACTGTCTCTCTATATATATTCTCCACCTGTGTGTGTGTGTGTGCTACTGTCTCTCTCTCCACGTATCTACTGTCTCTCTCTCTACATATCTACTGTATCTCTCTCTACTGATATCTACTGTCTCTCTCTAACATATCTGATTGGTTTTACTGTAGTTCCACTACATATCTGATAAGGGTGGTTTTACTGTAGTTCTATAACATCCAGGCGATATCTTTTACTGTCTTCTCTCTAACATCCACGTATCTACTGTCTCTCTCTCTACTGTATATCATCCAGGCTGATATATCTACTGTCTCTCTCTACATATCTACTGTATCTCTCTAACTCCACTGTATCTTTTCTACGTATCTACTGTATCTCTTACTGTACATATCTACTGTATCTCTCTCTACATATCTACTGTCTCTTTTACTCTACGTATCTATTGTCTTTTACTCTACATATCTACTGTCTCTCTCTCTGTACATATCTACTGTCTCTTTCCCTACGTATCTACTGTATCTGTCTGTATGTCTGTCTACCCACTCTACATCCAGCTTATGAAGACTCCATTGAATCCAGGTTGATAAGCATTCACTGACCCACACAATGGCATTCTCCACCTGTAGGCTACAGTTCAGCATCCAGTGATAAGTGTGGTTTTACTGTGTTCCACTATAACATCCAGGCTGATAAGGGTGTTTTACTGTGTTCCACTATAACATCCAGTGATAAGTGTGGTTTTACTGTAGTTCCACTATAACATCCAGGTTGATGTGTGGTTTTACTGCATCACTATAACATCCAGGCTGATAACATCCAGTTCTTTACATCCAAGCGTACAATCAAAACATCCTTGAAAAGTGTTTTATTTTCCAAAACTCTTTGTCTGCTGAACGATGGGAGATGAAGTGCTTGACAAAGGTCTGAATTCCACTATAACATCCAGGCTCCATTTTTAGCTGCCAATAACATCCAGGCTGATAAGGATGGTTTTACTGTAGTTCCACTATAACATCCAGGTTGATAAGGGTGGTTTTACTGTAGTTCCACTATAACATCCAGGCTGATAAGGGTGGTTTTACCGTAGTTCCACTATAACATCCAGGCTGATAAGGGTGGTTTTACTGTAGTTCCACTATAACATCCAGGCTGATAAGGGTGGTTTTACTGTAGTTCCACTATAACATCCAGGCTGATAAGGGTGGTTTTACTGTAGTTCCACTATAACATCCAGGTTGATAAGGGTGGTTTTACTGTAGTTCCACTATAACATCCAGGCTGATAAGGGCAGTTTTTACTGTAGTTCTGTCTGGCCACTCTACCATAAAGGGCCTCATAGGTCGAGTGCTGCAGAGAAGGTTGTCCTTCTGGAAGGTTCTCCCAACTCAATAGAGGGACTCTGGAGCTCTGTCAGATAGACCATCAGGTTCTTGGTCAGCTCCCTGACCAAGGCCCTTCTCCTCCGATTGGTCAGTTTGGCGGCCAGCTCTAACAAGAGTCTTCATGGTTCCAAACTTCTTCCATTTAAGAATGATGGAGCCACTGTGTTCTTGGGGACCTTATTTTTGTATTTTTTTTATTTAACCTTTATTTAACCAGGAAGGGCTCATTGAGATTTAAAATCTCTTTTTCAAGAGCGTCCTGGCCAAGATAGGAGGCACCAAGTCATTACAAAAATGACAGACAGACAACATGAAAAACTACAAGTAAACTAGTAAAAACCATAGAATTCACAAGAGTGTAACAAAATCAAAAACAGCAAATTAAAAACATTGACAGGTCAGGGGAATCAGTCCTCTTCCGAGTGCGTAAGGGTTTTGCAGTTTAAAATAAATCTCAAAGTGCCATGGTAATGGGTGTCAATTAATCTCAAACACTGAGCGGAAGCATTCATATATAAAATTTCCCCATAGTCTAGTAAAGGCATAAATGTAGCTGATACTAGCCTCCTTCTGGCTTCAAAAGAAAAACAGGCCTTATTCTTAAAATAAAATCCCAATTTCAGCTTAAATTGTTTTGTAAATTGTTGAATATGAATTTTAAAAGAGAGGCCGTCATCAATTAAAATTCCAAGATATTTATATGAGGTCACAACCTCAATCTCCTTGCCCTGACAGGTAGGAATAGGTAAAAGGTTCATTCATATTTCTTGCTTTAGAAAACACCATTTGTTTTGTTAGTCAGAATTGAGGATAAGCTTCAATTGACACAAGGTATGTTAAATGGTATAAAAAGCAGTTTGCAAGTTCTGGAAAGCTTTTGTGAGAGTTGAGGCACAACAGTAAATAACAGTATCATCAGCATAAAAATTATGTTGTGCATTTTGGACATTTTTGTCTAAATCGTTTATATAAATAGTGAATAAGAGAGGACCAAGTACAGAGCCTTGGGGCACACCATTAAAGACAGACAATTTAACAGACATAAGCCCATCAAATTGAGTGCACTGAGTTCTATCAGACAGATAGTTAGCTAACCATACAACTGCATGCTCTGAAAGACCTACACTCGACAATCTCTGCCTTAGTACAGCTATTGATCAACTGTATCAAAGGCCTTAGAGAGATCAATAAAAAGTACGACACAGTGCTGTTTTTTTTGTCAAGGGCTTCAGTGATATCATTTAAAAACCTTCAATACTGCAGAAATGTTTTGGTACCCTTCGCCAAGATATATGTACATCGACACAATCCTGACTCTGAGCTCTACGGACAATTCCTTCAATCTCGTGGCTTGATTTTTGCTCTGACATGCACTGTCGACTGTGGGACCCAGTTGATTTACGAAATGTCATATTGGCTTAGATATGGTGGTAGGGACATTTTAATTGAACATTGAGCTTCAATCAATGCATATACTATTCCCCCCCCCTAAATAATATCGTCTTATCGTCTCAGGGGTAAAAGTAGACCTTATACATCATATTTTTCCCATCTCAGTAAACCCTAAGGGGACTTAATAAATTCAAGCATTCCTCCACCTCAAAGTAATCCCTTATGAACCTAAATCCTTAATGACAGACAGCAGATTGATCATTAATGCCAGATCACAGAGTGGACCTTTAATTACACTGAATTGATGAGGTCCTGGCAAACACACATAAACAGCATATTCTGGTGCCACATGTTCCATACATATACACACACACACACTCTGTCTCTCTCACACACACACACACACACACACACACACACACACACACACACACACACACACACACACACACACACACTCTGTCTCTCTCACACACACACACACACACACACACACACACACACACACACACACACACACACACACACACACACACACACACACACACACACACACACACACACTCTGTCTCTCTCACACACACACACACACACACACACACACACACACACACACACACACACGCACACGCACACGCACACGCACACGCACACGCACACATCCCATTCCAGTCAACAAGGTTTCCATTAATACATGATGATCTTTCAACAGAGTGATCAGCACAAGTTAGTAATTTCCATTAATCATGCTTCAACAGAGTGATCAGCACAAGGAAATGCAACATTCTCTACATCCTGTACATCCTGATGATCTCATCTTTAGAGTGGGAGGAGCTACAGTGGGAGGAGCATTAGTTATATCAATAGAGAAACCACGTCGGTGTGAATAACAGAAGTTACGGTCTGATCACCGCCAGAGTATAATCCCTCTCTAGTTGAGGAATAGAGACTATGCCTCTTTCCTCTACTGTAGAGTTGCTGCACACATCGAACGTTTGAACATCTTGGCCATGTTCTGTTATAATCTCCACCCGGCACAGCCAGAAGAGGACTGGCCACCCCTCAGAGCCTGGTTCCTCTCTAGGTTTCTTTCTAGGTTCCTGCCTTTCTAGGGAGCTTTTCCTAGCCACCGTGCTTCTACACCTGCATTGCTTGCTGTTTGGGGTTTTAGCCTGGGTTTCTGTACAGCACTTTGAGATATCAGCTGATGTACGAAGGGCTTTATAAATACATTTGATGTGATTTGAGTAGTCAAACAGGGAAAAGAGTGAAGTAGAATCTATATGCAAAATCTAAGGCTATTGCCTTGTAATGCACGGAGAACATGACTACGACAGAGCTAATTCTGAGAACCTAGTTTAGTGAAGTGATATGAGTCCTATCCAGAGATCCATATTATTCAAAAGATCCTAAAATATATTTTTAGGCTATCACAAAGGGATAGATTGGAGTAGAATTTGGAAGCAAATGTAAGGCTATTGTCTTATAATGCAGGAAGATTGGGATTAAAATGTACATGTGACAGCAGAATTTTCAGCTAATTCTGAATATTGATGTTAAGAGGCTTGTCAGCTTATCATCACAGCTAGGAGAGGTGGAGGGAGGGAGAGGTGGAGGGAGGGAGAGGTGGAGGAAGGGAGGGGAGGAAGGGAGAGATGGAGGAAGGGAGAGGTGGAGGAAGGGTGGAGAGGTGGAGGAAGGGAGAGGTGGAGGAAGGGAGAGGTGGAGGAAGGGAGATATGGAGGAAGGGAGAGGTGGATGGGAGAGGTGGAGGGAGGGAGAGATGGAGGGAGGGAATGAGGGAGATGAGAGGGAGAGGGGAGGGGAGATGGAGGGAGGGAGGGAGGGAGGGAATGGAGGGGAGGGAGATGAGGGAGGGGGGAGTGAGGGGAAATGGAGGGAGGGAGGGAATGGAGGGGAGATGGAGGAAGGGAGAGGAGGGAGAGGTGGAGGAAGGGAGAGGGGAGGGAGGGAGCGGTGGAGGGAGGGAGAGGGAGAGGGAGGGGAATGAGAGGGAGGGAGGGAGGGAGAGATGGAGGAAGGGAGAGGTGGAATGAAGGGAGAGATGGGAGGGTGGAGGGAGGGAGGGAGGGAATGAGAATGAGAGAGGGAGAGATGGAGGGAGGGAGGGAATGAGAGATGAGAGGAGAAATGGAGGGAGGGAGGGAGGGAATGGATGGTGGAAGGGAGATATGGAGGAAGGAAGGTGGAGGGAGGGAGAGGTGGAGGGAGGGAGAGATGGAGGGAGGGAATGAGAGAGGGAGGGAGGGAGGGAGATGGAGGGAGGGAATGGAGGAGGGAGGGAGGAAGGGATGGAGATATGGAAGGGGGATGAAGGGAGAGGTGGAGGGGGATGGAGGGAGGGATGGAGGGAGGGAGGGATGGAGAGATGAGGAGCAGTGTGAAAGAATACAACTGGGCAGGGCAACGGAAGAGGAGAAGAGGAGAAGAGTAGAGGACAGGAGGGTTTCGCATGATGTTTGGTGCCAGACAATAGTATTATATCAGATCATTCCTAATTCTTTATGTAATATATAGGACAGCATTGTTGGTTGCTTTAGTTGCCAGTATTTTTAGCCAGGAATGTACCCATCGAAACAATACGTATGAACTACTAGCAGTAGATCAGAAAGATTTCCTGTGAAGATAGGCATTTCAACATCTGACTTTGACAAGCCAAAAGAAAGTAAATCATTAGAAGCCAAATGGAAATTCGTAAACTATATCGATTGTCTCCACACAAACATATTCTGAAGCCAAATTATCATCAATGCAGTTTAGGTTCATCATTTGATAAACAACAAAATGTTTGGAGGTCAAAACGAGAATGATGCTTGTTGTGAATTGTACAAAATATGTAGTACTAATAATATATAAAATATGCGTCCCTGTATGGAGAAAGCATGTCTGAGTACAGTCTGTCTGCAGTTTGAAAGGAGACAGGAAAGTGGTAGGCGGAGCTCCAAGTCCAGGTGCAAGAGGCTATTCACAGTCTCTGTACCGTAATACCCTGTATATAGCCTCCACATTGGCTCTGTACCGTAATACCCTGTATATAGCCTCCACATTGACTCTGTACCGTAACACCTGTATATAGCCTCCACATTGGCTCTGTAACGTAATACCCTGTATATAGCCTCCACATTGGCTCTGTACCATAACACCCTGTATATAGCCTCCACATTGACTCTGTACCGTAATACCCTGTATATAGCCTCCACATTGACTCTGTACCATAACACCCTGTGTATAGCCTCCACATTGACTCTGTACCGTAACACCCTGTATATAGCCTCCACATTGGCTCTGTACCGTAACACCCTGTATATAGCCTCCACATTGACTCTGTACCGTAACACCCTGTATATAGCCTCCACATTGACTCTGTACCGTAACACCCTGTATATAGCCTCCACATTGACTCTGTACCGTAACACCCTGTATATAGCCTCCACATTGACTCTGTACCGTAACACCCTGTATATAGCCTCCACATTGACTCTGTACCGTAATACCCTGTATATAGCCTCCACATTGACTCTGTACCATAACACCCTGTAACAACCTGTATATAGCCTCCACATTGACTCTGTACCGTAATACCCTGTATATAGCCTCCACATTGACTCTGTACCGTAACACCCTGGTGCCCCTGTATATAGCCTCCACATTGACTCTGTACCGTAATACCTCTGGATATATATAGCCTCCACATTTGACTCTGTACCGTAATACCCTGTATATAGCCTCCACATTGACTCTGTACCGTAATACCCTGTATATAGCCTCCACATTGACTCTGTACCGTAACACCCTGTATATAGCCTCCACATTGACTCTGTACCGTTATACCCTGTATATAGCCTCCAAATTGACTCTGTACCGTAATATCCTGTATATAGCCTCCACATTGACTCTGTACCGTAATACCCTGTATATAGCCTCCACATTGACTCTGTACCGTAACACCTTGTATATTGCCTCCACATTGACTCTGTACCGTAATACCCTGTATATGGTCTCCACATTGACTCTGTACCGTAACACCCTGTATATAGCCTCCACATTGACTCTGTACCGTAATACCCTGTATATAGCCTCCACATTGACTCTGTACCGTAATACCCTGTATATAGCCTCCACATTGACTCTGTACCGTAATACCCTGTATATAGCCTCCACATTGACTCTGTACCGTAATACCCTGTATATAGCCTCCACATTGACTCTGTACCGTAATACCCTGTATATAGCCTCCACATTGACTCTGTACCGTATATACCCTGTATATAGCCTCCACATTGACTCTGTACCGTAATACCTCTGTATATAGCCTCCACATTGACTCTGTACCATAATACCCTGTATATAGCCTCCACATTGACTTTGTACCGTAACACCCTGTATATTGCCTCCACATTGACTCTGTACCGTAATACCCTGTATATAGCCTCCACATTGACTCTGTACCGTAATACACTGTATATAGCCTCCACATTGACTCTGTACCGTAATACCCTGTATATAGCCTCCACATTGACTCTGTACCGTAACACCCTGTATATTGCCTCCAATTGACTCTGTACCGTAATACCCTGTATATAGCCTCCACATTGACTCTGTACCGTAATACCCTGTATATAACCTCCACATTGACTCTGTACCGTAATACCCTTGTATATTGCCTCCACATTGACTCTGTACCGTAATACCCTGTATATGGTCTCCACATTGACTCTGTACCGTAACACCCTGTATATAGCCTCCACATTGACTCTGTACCGTAATACCCTGTATATAGCCTCCACATTGACTCTGTACCGTAATACCCTGTATATAGCCTCCACATTGACTCTGTACCGTAATACCCTGTATATAGCCTCCACATTGACTCTGTACCATAATACCCTGTATATAGCCTCCACATTGACTCTGTACCGTAACACCCTGTATATTGCCTCCACATTGACTCTGTACCGTAATACCCTGTATATAGCCTCCACATTGACTCTGTACCGTAATACACTGTATATAGCCTCCACATTGACTCTGTACCGTAATACCCTGTATATAGCCTCCACATTGACTCTGTACCGTAACACCCAGTATATTGCCTCCACATTGACTCTGTACCGTAATACCCTGTATATAGCCTCCACATTGACTCTGTACCGCAATACCCTGTATATAACCTCCACACCCCCTTGTGTATATTGTTATATTGTTTTTACTGCTCCTCTTTAATTAGTTAAATCATTTATACACAAATGTCATAGTGTGACATGAATTTGATCATAACGTTGAAACTAAAATGAGGCCTATAACAGCCAGGTAGACTGGTAATACTAAGGTGCTTTGATGACAATTGCATTGGTTCTATTGTACAGAGGATATCAAAACGAAAATGTAGCTGAAATATTTGAAATGTGTATTTGACTCAGGTCTGCGGGGTCGAGACGAACGACATGGTTCCAGTCTCAACGACAGAAAAAGAAAAGCAAAAGCACCAAGACTGTTATGTTGCAGTGTTTACTTACAGGTAGTAAGTGTAGGAGTGGTAGGTTCTTCTGCCCAGTGGTACGTGGTAGGTGAGGTGGTACGTGGTAGGTGAGGTGGTACGTGGTTAGGTGAGGTGGTGGTAGGTTATAAGCAGTGGAGGACGGAGGAACGGGGGGGGTATGGAATGAAGGAAAGAAAGAAAAAGTAAAAATACATTAATGTTTGAAAAAATAGATAAAATGGACAAAAACCATATGGTGGCAGGCAGGCAGGCAGGCAGGCAGGCAGACAGGCAGGCAGGCAGGCTGGTAGGCAGGCAGGCAGGCAGGCAGGCAGGTAGGCAGGCAGGCAGGGCAGGCAGGCAGGCATACATGAAAGGCAGACTAGTGAACGTGCAGAGCAAGGTTACAGGTTGGAGTTATATGGCGTGTAATGTGTGCCGATTCTTTCTACAGATTCGTTCTCACTTTGAAAGCCAGTTGTTACTAAATACAATTGGAGTAGAGGTCATGTCGAGAAATCACAACCGGTTAGCTGATGTACACACACTTCCGTTAGCTGATGAACACACACTTCCTGTTAGCTGATGTACACACACTTCCTGTTAGCTGATGTACACACACTTCCTGTTAGCTGATGTACACACACAACCGGTTAGCTGATGTACACACACTTCCTGTTAGCTGATGTACACACACAATCGGTTAGCTGATGTACACACACTTCCTGTTAGCTGATGTACACACACAACCTTAGCTGATGTACACACACAACCGGTTAGCTGATGTACACACACTTCCTGTTAGCTGATGTACACACACTTCCTGTTAGCTGATGTACACACACTTCCTGTTAGCTGATGTACACACACAACCGGTTAGCTGATGTACACACACAACCTGTTAGCTGATGGACACACACTTCCTGTTAGCTGATGTACACACACTTCCTGTTAGCTGATGTACACACACTTCCTGTTAGCTGATGTACACACACTTCCTGTTAGCTGATGTACACACACTTCCTGTTAGCTGATGGACACACATCCGGTTCTGTCTAAGACATGTTTAATAACGGACATATGTCATATCTATTTGCGCTGCCTCTTCGTACATAAAAAACATACATCCATATTCGGGAATATAGTTCATGTACCGGGTCATGTTGTAAGAGCTCCTCGATGTATTCACCAAGCCAGGTTTCCATAACAACCTGCCCCGACAGACTTCATGTCACATATATTTGTGTGAAGACATAGACACTAGGATAAATTCCTGATTCTATCGATTTGACCTCCAAGAGTCAGATCCAAATCGGAACCTGGAATGTCTTAACACGACTGTAAATCGGATATAATTAATGCAAATGAAATCAAATGGATCCATTTAAATCATGTCCCACTTCCTGTCTCATTTGATTAGGTCACACCGAAAATAATTCAGTAAAATAGCATGACTGTTTGTTTGCACACGCGATACGGAATATTACACTGTACAAAACGTCAAAAGGTACATTACTGGTAAAAACTAGGTATAGGTCTCGAAAAATGTCAGTTTAAACAGGCGCTATTACCAAGGAACGAGCAACTACCACTCCATCTACCAACTCCCACCTCTGATACCAAGGAACTACATCTACCACTCCATCTACCCCCACCTCCAATACCAAGGAACTAGCATAGCATCTACCACTCCCACCTTTACCAAGGAACTAGCATCTATCTACCACTCCAATACCAAGGAACTAGCATCTACCCCTCCCACCTTTAATACTAAGGAACTAGCATCTACCACTCCATCTACCACTCCCACCTCTGATACCAAGGAACTAGCATCTACCACTCCATCTACCCCCACCTCCAATACCAAGGAACTAGCATCTACCACTCCCACCTCTGATACCAAGGAACTAGCATCTACCACTCCCACCTCTGATACCAAGGAACTAGCATCTACCACTCCATCTACCCCCACCTCTGATACCAAGGAACTAGCATCTACCACTCCCACCTTTAATACCAAGGAACTCCCACCTCTGATACCAAGGAACGAGCATCTACCACTCCCACCTCTGATACCAAGGAACTAGCATCTACCCCTCCATCTACCCCCACCTCCAATACCAAGGAACTAGCATCTACCACTCCCACCTCTGATACCAAGGAACGAGCATCTACCCCTCCATCTACCCCAATACCAAGGAACTCCAAAACCAAGGAACTAGCATCTACCACTCCCACCTCTGATACCAAGGAACTAGGAACCCACCTCCAATACCAAGGAACTAGCATCTACCACTCCATCTACCCCCACCTCCAATACCAAGGAACTAGCATCTACCACTCCCACCTCCAAGGAACTCTACCACTCCCCCCCACCTCCAATACCAAGGAACTAGCATCTACCACTCCATCTAACCCCACCTCCAATACCAAGGAACTAGCATCTAGCATCTACCACTCCATCTCCCCCATCCAATACCCCATCTACCTCCAATACCAAGGAACTAGCATCTACCCCTCCATCTCCCCCACCTCCAATACCAAGGAACTAGCATCTACCACTCCATCTACCCCCTCCCACCTCCAATACCAAGATACCAAGAACTAGCATCTACCACTCCATCTACCCCCCACCTCCAAAACCAAGGAACTACCAAGGAACTAGCATCTACCCCTCCATACCCCCCACCTCCAATACCAAGGAACTAGCATCTACCCCTCCACCTCCCCCACCTCCAATACCAAGGAACTAGCATCTACCCCTCCATCTACCCCCACCTCCAATACCAAGGAACTAGCATCTATCTACCACTCCCACCTCTTATACCAAGGAACTAGCATCTACCACTCCATCTACCCCCACCTCCAAAACCAAGGAACTAGCATCTACCCTCCATCTACCCCCCATCTACCACTCCATCTACCCCCCACCTACAATACCAAGGAACTAGCATCTACCCCTCCACCTACCCCCACCTCCAATACCACTCCACCCCTCCACCTACCCCCCCACCTCCAATACCAAGGAACTAGCATCTACCCCTCCACCTACCACTCCATCTACCCCCACCTCCAAAACCAAGGAACTAGCATCTACCCCTCCATCTACCCCTCCATCTACCACTCCATCTACCCCCCACCTCCCAATACCAAGGAACTAGCATCTACCCCTACCCCCACCTCCAATACCAAGGAACTAGCATCTACCCCCCACCTCCCCCCACCTCCAATACCAAGGAACTAGCATCTACCCTCCATACCACTCCATCCCCCCACCTCCAATACCAAGGAACTAGCATCTACCACTCCATCTACCCCCACCTCCAAAACCAAGGAACTAGCACCTACCCCTCCTCTGATATCAAGGAACTAGCATCTACCCCCCATCTCCCCCCCACCTCCAATACCAAGGAACTAGCATCTAAGGAACTAGCATCTACCATCTACCACTCCATCTACCCCCCACCTCCAATACCAAGGAACTAGCATCTACCCCTCCACCTACCACTCCATCTACCCCCCACCTCCAATACCAAGGAACTAGCATCTACCACTCCATCCATCTACCAAGGAACTCATCTACCCCTCCATCTCCCCCCACCTCCAATACCAAGGAACTAGCATCTACCACTCCATCTATCACTCCATCTACCCCCCACCTCCAAAACCAAGGAACTAGCATCTACCCCTCCATCTACCACTCCATCTACCCCCCACCTCCAATACCAAGGAACTAGCATCTACCACTCCATCTACCACTCCATCTACCCCCCACCTCCAATACCAAGGAACTAGCATCTACCCCTCCATCTACCACTCCATCTACCCCCACCTCCAATACCAAGGAACTAGCATCTACCCCTCCATCTACCACTCCATCTACCCCCCCACCTCCAATACCAAGGGACTAGCATCTACCCTCCATCTACCATCCATCTACCCCCCACCTCCAATACCAAGGAACTCCACCCCTCCATCTACCCCCCTACCCCCCCACCTCCAATACCAAGGGACTAGCATCTACCACTCCATCTACCCCCCCCCCTCCATTACCTTAACTAACTCTTCAAACTAAAAGTTACAGTGGGAAAGACCAGATAATACAAGTTGGATTGAAAAACAGGCCTGTTTCCCCCCTCCCCTTTCTGTTCCCTTTGGTCCAGATATTGAATGCAGCTATCAAATGGCCCCCTATTCAATACGTACTACTGCACTACTTTATCCCTATAGGGCTCTAGTCACTATATAGGGAGTCGGATGCCATTTTGGGACACAGATAATAGCACACCCAACGTATCTACAGAACACATAAATAAAGTGACAGTGTGTTATTTCAGGCCTGGTTGTCATGGAGAACAAGGACGGGGGATAATGTAAACTTAGCCTGAAGCTACTGGGTGTCATGGAGAACAAGGACGGGGGATAATGTAAACTTAGCCTGAAGCTACTGGGTGTCATGGAGAACAAGGACGGGGATAATGTAAACTTAGCCTGAAGCTAATGGGTGTCATGGAGAACAAGGACGGGGGATAATGTAAACTTAGCCTGAAGCTACTGGGTGTCATGGACAGGAGAAAATGTAAACTTAGCCTGAAGCTAATGGGTGTCATGGAGAACAAGGACGGGGATAATGTAAACTTAGCCTGAAGCTACTGGAGAACAAGGACGGGGGATAATGTGTCATGGAGAACAAGGACGGGGGATAATGTAAACTTAGCCTGAAGCTGAAGCTACTGGCTACTGTGTCATGGAGAACAAGGACGGGGGATAATGTAAACTTAGCCTGAAGCTACTGGGTGTCATGGAGAACAAGGACGGGGGATAATGGAGAACAAGGACAGGAGATAAAAACTTAGCCTGAAGCTACTGGGTGTCATGGAGAACAAGGACGGGGGATAATGTAATCTCAGCCTGAAGCTACTGGGTGTCATGGAGAGCAAGGACGGGGATGTAAACTTAGCCTGAAGCTACTGGGTGTCATGGAGAACAAGGACGGGAAATAATGTAAACTTAGCCTGAAGCTATATGGAGAACAAGGACGGGGGATGTAAACTCAGCCTGAAGCTACTGGGTGTCATGGAGAACAGGACGGGGGATAATGGGTGTCATGGAGAACAAGGACGGGGATAATGTAAACTTAGCCTGAAGCTACTGGGTGTCATGGAGAACAAGGACTTAGCCTGAAGCTATAATGTAAACTTAGCCTGAAGCTACTGGGTGTCATGGAGAACAAGGACGGAGATAATGTAAACTTAGCCTGAAGCTACTGGGTGTCATGGAGAACAAGGACGGGGGATAATGTAAACTTAGCCTGAAGCTACTGGGTGTCATGGAGAACAAGGACGGGGGATAATGTAAACTTAGCCTGAAGCTACTGGGTGTCATGGAGAACAAGGACAGGAGATAATGTAAACTTAGCCTGAAGCTAATGGGTGTCATGGAGAACAAGGACGGGGGATAATGTAAACTTAGCCTGAAGCTGGGTCATGGAGAACAAGGACAGGAGATAATGGGCCTGATAATGTGTCAAACTTAGCCTGAAGCTACTGGGTGTCATGGAGAACAAGGACAGGAGATAATGTAAACTTAGCCTGAAGCTACTGGGTGTCATGGAGAACAAGGACGGGGGATAATGTAAACTTAGCCTGAAGCTACTCGGTGTCATGGAGAACAAGGACGGGGATAATGTAAACTTAGCCTGAAACTAATGGGTGTCATGGAGAACAAGGACAGGGACGGGGATAATGTAAACTTAGCCTGAAGCTACTGGGTGTCATGGAGAACAAGGACGGGGATAATGTAAACTTAGCCTGAAGCTACTGGGTGTCATGGAGAACAAGGACAGGGGATAATGTAAACTTAGCCTGAAGCTACAATACATGGTTATAGGAAGGCTCTCTATTCCCTCTCTCTCTCCTCTCTGTTCTCTCTTTCTCTTCTACCCCCCTCTCTCTCTCTCCTCTCTGTTCTCTCTTTCTCTTCTACCCCCCCTCTATTCCCCCTCTCTCTCCTCTCTGTTCTCTCTTTCTCTTCTACCCCCCTCTCTCTCCTCTCTTTCTCTTCTACCCCCTCTCTATTCCCTCTCTCTCTCCTCTCTGTTCTCTCTTTCTCTTCTACTCCTCTCTCTATTCCCTCTCTCTCTCCTCCCTCTCTTCCTTCCCCTTCTCTCTTCCAGCCTTTCATCATTATTTCCTTCTAATCTCCTATTCTGTAATCTTCCCTTCTATATTCCTCCAAAATATTTCCCCTTTTCCTCCCATCTCCAAACCAGTGTCATTGAACGGGGTGGTGCGTCTTGTATGATTGGGCCGTGGAGACATTCATCTTTCACAGCAAACTGTTTCTCATAGCTGTAAACAGACGTAATGTAGCGTATCAACAACATCATCAAATTCATTATTTACGTTTTGCGCTGACAACGCTGACAACACTGCTGTGCTTTAGGGAGAGAAAACAGGGGAAGAGACTCGTATAAAAAATAACAATAAAACTTCTTCCAGATTACAACTGTAAACGATCAAGCTGTCCAAATGTACCCCATGTTGTAAATGTTTGGCTTCTTCGGTTTGTCTCACTGTGTAACAGCGTTTGTAGACGTGACAATAACATCAACACAGACTGGCGGTATATATTAAATGCATAGGACACATAACATATAGAAACATACAGCAACATATGTCTTTACACAACATATATAACGTCTACTAAATGGCTCACCTTTTCTTCAGGAGGAGGATGACTCCGAGGAAGATGATGACAAAGAGGAGGATGCCCGCGATTACGCCGGTTATCTTCACTGTGTTGTCTGTCTGTTTCTCTGGCTCCACAGCGACAGGCTTATGGGTGGCCTCTCCTATACAACAACAAGACAACATTAACAACTACACAAAGAGGCTTATGGGTGGCCTCTCCTATACAACAACAAGACAACATTAACAACTACACAAAGAGGCTTATGGGTGGCCTCTCCTATACAACAACAAGACAACATTAACAACTACACAAAGAGGCTTATGGGTGGCCTCTCCTATACAACAACAAGACAACATTAACAACTACACTAACAGGCTTATGGGTGGCCTCTCCTATACAACAACAAGACAACATTAACAACTACACAAACAGGCTTATGGGTGGCCTCTCCTATACAACAACAAGACAACATTAACAACTACACAAAGAGGCTTATGGGTGGCCTCTCCTATACAACAACAAGACAACATTAACAACTACACAAAGAGGCTTATGGGTGGCCTCTCCTATACAACAACAAGACAACATTAACAACTACACAAAGAGGCTTATGGGTGGCCTCTCCTATACAACAACAAGACAACATTCACAACTACACAACGAGGCTTATGGGTGGCCTCTCCTATACAACAACAAGACAACATTAACAACTACACAAAGAGGCTTATGGGTGGCCTCTCCTATACAACAACAAGACAACATTAACAACTACACAAAGAGGCTTATGGGTGGCCTCTCCTATACAACAACAAGACAACATTAACAACTACACAACGAGGCTTATGGGTGGCCTCTCCTATACAACAACAAGACAACATTAACAACTACACAAAGAGGCTTATGGGTGGCCTCTCCTATACAACAACAAGACAACATTAACAACTACACAAACCGGCTTATGGGTGGCCTCTGCTATACAACAACAAGACAACATTAACAACTACACAAACATGCTTATGGGTGGCCTCTCCTATACAACAACAAGACAACATTAACAACTACACAACAACAAGACAACATTAACAACTACACAAAAGGCTTATGGGTGACATTCAACTACACAAAGAGGCTTATGGGTGACCTCTCCTATACAACAACAGGCTTATGGGCGACCTCTCCTATACAACAACAGGCTTATGGGCGACCTCTCCTATACAACAGGCTTATGGGTGACCTCTCCTATACAACAACAGGCTTATGGGTGATCTCCTATACAACAACAGGCTTATGGGTGACCTCTCCTATACAACTGGCTTATGGGTGACCTCTCCTATACAACAACAGGCTTATGGGTGACCTCTCCTATACAACTGGCTTATGGGCGACCTCTCCTATACAACAGGCTTATGGGTGACCTCTCCTATACAACAGGCTTATGGGTGACCTCTCCTATACAACAACAGGCTTATGGGTGACCTCTCCTATACAACAACAGGCTTATGGGTGACCTCTCCTATACAACAGGCTTATGGGCGACCTCTCCTATACAACAACTGGCTTATGGGTGACCTCTCCTATACAACAGGGTTATGGGCGACCTCTCCTATACAACAGGGTTATGGGTGACCTCTCCTATACAACAGCATACGAAGACGTTAGTAGATATCTCCTACTGTTACTTATTACTAATATGCCTAGCTATTTTACTAAACTAGGTGAAATCCCCAGTGGTCCTAAGTGGTGATCGTGTAATAGATCCACCTCCATTGATCTGGTCTAATAGGTCTTGTCCATGTTCTGTTTAGCCGGTCGTATTGCGTTTAAGGAAGACACATCCCTAACCTTTTAATATTGTACTTACAGTGCCTTTCAGAATGTATTCCGACCCCTTTGGCATGTTTTTGTTACGTTAGAGACTTAATCTAAAAAATGGATTAAATAAATTAAAAATTAAAAATAAACCTTATTAATCTACACACAATAACCCATAATGACAAAAGGGAAAACTAGTTTTCAGACATTTTTGCTAATTTATAAAAACAATACAAAACAGAAATATGTTATTTACATAAGTATTCTGACCCTTTGCTATGAGACTCTAAATTTGAGCTCAGGTGCATCCTGTTTCCATTGATCATCCTTGAGATGTTTCTACAACTTGATTGGAGTCCACCTGGTGGTAAATAGAATTGATTGGACATGATTTGGAAAGGAACACACCTGTCTGTCTATATAAGGTCCCACAGTTGACAGGTGCATGTCAGAGCTAAAACCAAGCCATGAGGTTGAAGGAATTGTCCGTAGAGCTCCGAGACAGGATTGTGTCGAGGTACATACCTGGGGAAGGGTACCAAAACATTTCTGCAGCATTGAAGGTCCCCAAGAACACAGTGGCCTCCATCATTCTTTAATGCAAGAAGTTAGGAACCACCAACACTCTTCCTAGAGCTGGCTGCCCGGACAAACGGAGCAATCGGAGGAGAAGAGCCTTGGTCAGGGAGGTGACCAAGAACCCAACAGTCACTATGACAGAGCTCCAGAGTTCTTCTGTGGAGATGAGAGAACCTTCCAGAAGGACAACCATCTCTGCAGCACTCCACCAATCAGGCCTTTATGGTAGAGTGGCCAGACAGAAGCCACTCCTCAGTAAAAGGCACATGACAGCCCGATGGTCACTCTGACAGAGCCCCAGAGTTCCTCTGTGGAGATGAGAGAACCTTCCAGAAGGACAACCATCTCTGCAGCACTCCACCAATCAAGGCCTTTATATCCATAGCGGTTGCATTTGGTTTTAAGGTCTCTCAAATAGGCCTGTAAACTGCTAGTGAACCTTCTATCTCAAATAGCATTCCATAAAAATGTTGATGTCTTTTCTACCCACAGCTTTAATAAATCAGACGCCATACTCTTAGCAAGTGGGCCTGTTTAGCGTAACTATACAGTATTCTCCAGTCACTAAATATCACTATATGGGCCTGTTTAGCGTAACTATACAGTATTCTCCAGTGACTAAATGTCACTATATGTGCCTGTTTAGGGTAACTATACAGTATTCTCCAGTCACTAAATATCACTATATGGGCCTGTTTAGGGTAACTATACAGTATTCTCCAGTCACTAAATATCACTATATGGGCCTGTTTAGGGTAACTATACAGTATTCTCCAGTCACTAAATATCACTATATGGGCCTGTTTAGGGTAACTATACAGTATTCTCCAGTCACTAAATATCACTATATGGGCCTGTTTAGGGTAACTATACAGTATTCTCCAGTCACTAAATATCACTATATGGGCCTGTTTAGGGTGATGGTATACTCTCCTGCTCACCTCCACCTCTAGTATCAGTCTAAAGTAGTGCACTATATAGGGAATGGGATTCTATAGGACTCTGATCTAAAGTAGTGCACTATATGGGAATGGGATTCTATAGGACTCTGGTCTAAAGTAGTGCACTATATAGGGAATAGGGTTCTATAGGACTCTGGTCTAAAGTAGTGCACTACATAGGGAATAGGGCCCCATAGGGCTCTGGTCTAAAGTAGTGCACTACATAGGGAATAGGGCACTGGTCTAAAGTAGTGTACTATATAGGGAATAGGGCTCTGGTCTAAAGTAATCTACTATATAGGGAATAGGGCTCTGGTCTAAAGTAGTGTACTATATAGGGAATAGGGCTCTGGTCTAAAGTAGTGCACTGAATAGGGAATAGGGCCCCATAGGGCTCTGGTCTAAAGTAGTGCACTATATAGGGAATAGGGCCCCATAGGGCTCTGGTCTAAAGTAGTGCACTATATAGGGTATAGGGCCCCATAGGGCTATGGTCTAAAGTAGTGCACTATATAGGGTATAGGGCCCCATAGGGCTGTGGTCTAAAGTAATGCACTACATAGGGAATAGGGCTCTGGTCTAAAGTAGTGTACTATATAGGGAATAGGCAGTGCAATTTGGGACGCATATTCGGGGTCTGAGGAAAAAAACGACCACGTAGTTAGACTTCCAACAGTCTATATGTCAGCTGTCTTCTGGATACATAATGAACTAGACATTATGATACAAATCTTTGCTTGACTGGGTTTATTCTCTCTCTCTCTCTCTCTCTCTCGCTCTCTCGCTCTCTCTCTCGCTCTCTCTCTCGCTCTCTCTCTCGCTCTCTCTCTCGCTCTCTCTCTCGCTCGCTCTCTCTCACAGCTCTCTCTCTCGCTCTCTCTCTCGCTCGCTCTGGACTCTCGCTCTCTCTCTCTCTGTCTCTCACGGTCTCTCACAGTCTCTCACAGTCTCTCACGGTCTCTCACGGTCTCTCACGGTCTCTGTCTTTCTCGCTCTCTCTAATTGTTCTCTCTCTCTCTCTGTCTCTCACGGTCTCTGTCTCTCTCTCTCTCTTTGCTCTCTCTAATTGTTCTCTCTCTCTCTCTCTCTCTCTGTCTCTGTCTCTCTCACTCTCTCTAATTGTTCTCCCTCTCTCTCTCTCTCTCTCTCTCTCTGTCTGTCTCTCTCGCTCTCTCTAATTGTTCTCTTTATCTCTCTCTCTCTTTCACTCTCTCTCTCTAATTTTTCTCTCTCTCTCTCTCTAATTGTTCTCTTTCTCTCTCTCTCTCTCTCACTCTCTCTCTAATTTTTTTCTCTCTCTCTCTCTCTCTAATTGTTCTCTTCAATCTCTCTCTCTTTTTCTCTCTCTCTCTGTGTGTGTGGTTGACATGTTCTCTCCATCTATCTAATACGTTGATTAGATTCAAATATAGATGTTTAACTGGTAGGAAAACAACACCGGTGTGAACGATTCACTATCAACTTGCTCTGATTGAATGGCTTTCCCTTTTCCAGGACAATCTGATAACTACAGACTAGTCTGACAGGGAGAGAGGAGAAAGAACGAACGAGATACATATATACGGAGAGAATCCCTGGTTGAGTTGGAAAACTACAAATGTCTACAGTGTCCAACTAGGTCCAAGTTTGTAAATGTTATCCACAAGGCAAATCCAGTTAAGAAACAAATTCTTCTTGACAATGACGGCCTACCCCCGGGGCCAAACCCGGATGACGCTGGGGCCAATTGTGCGCCGCCCTACGGGACTCCCGATTGCGTCCGGTTGTGATACAGACTGGATTCGAACCAGGGTGTCTGTAGTGACGCCTCTAGCACTGAGATGTAGTGCCTTAGACCACTGCGCCGCTCGGGAGGATTGTCAGTCCACACAGAGAACAGAGACAGGGATATTGGTGTCAGATACATGCAGCTAGATCTACCGTATATCACGAGGAACACAATACATTATTATAGCCGATATGCTTCCTTCTGTCAATGCTACAGGACAGCTCACTAAAATCTATATATAATATATATATATATAATGAGACATATTCATTAAATCGGATTCGATTTAGCACATTACATGAGGATGTACTGAAGCCTTGTTTGGATGCTTCACCATAGGACAGGTGTTGTACTGTTAGGATGCTTCACTATAGGACAGGTGGGGTACTGTTAGGATGCTTCACTATAGGACAGGTGGGGTACTGTTAGGATGCTTCACCATAGAACAGGTGTGGACTGTTAGGATGCTTCACTATAGATCAGGTGTTGTACTGTTAGGATGCTTCACTATAGGACAGGTGTTGTACTGTTAGGATGCTTCACCATAGGACAGGTGTTGTACTGTTAGGATGCTTCACTATAGGACAGGTGTTGTACTGTTAGGATGCTTCACCATAGAACAGGTGTGGACTGTTAGGATGCTTCACTATAGATCAGGTGTTGTACTGTTAGGATGCTTCACTATAGATCAGGTGGGGTACTGTTAGGATGCTTCACTATAGATCAGGTGTTGTACTGTTAGGATGCTTCACCATAGAACAGGTGTGGACTGTTAGGATGCTTCACTATAGGACAGGTGTTGTACTGTTAGGATGCTTCACTATAGGACAGGTGGGGTACTGTTAGGATGCTTCACTATAGGACAGGTGTTGTACTGTTAGGATGCTTCACTATAGGACAGGTGGGGTACTGTTAGGATGCTTCACTATAGGACAGGTGTTGGGTACTGTTAGGATGCTTCACTATAGGACAGGTGTTGTACTGTTAGGATGCTTTACCATAGAACAGGTGTGTGTGTGTGTGTGTGTGTGTGTGTGTGTGTGTGTGTGTGTGTGTGTGTGTGTGTGTGTGTGTGTGTGTGTGTGTGTGTGGTAAGTAAAGAAATAAAACAACAGTAAAAAGACATTTAAAAGAAGAGTAGCAAGGCTTTATACAGACACCGGTTAGTCAGGCTGATTGAGGTAGTATGTACATGTAGATATGGTTAAAGTGACTATGCATATATAATGAACAGAGAGTAGCAGTAGCGTAAAAGAGGGGTTGGTGGGTGGCGAGACACAATGCAGACAGCCCGTTTAGCCACTGTGCGAGAGCACTGGTTGGTCGGGCCGATTAGGTAGTATGTACATGAATGTATAGTTAAAGTGACTATGCATGTATGATAAACAGAGTAGCAGCAGCGTAAAAAGAGGGGTTTGGGGGGGGCACACAAGGCAAATAGTCTGGGTAACCATTTGATTACCTGTTCAGGAGTCTTATGGCTTGGAGGTAAAAACTGTTGAAGTCTTTTTGTCCTAGACTTGGCACTCCGGTACTGCTTGCCATGCGGTAGGAGAGAGAACAGTCTATGACTGGGGTGGCTGGGGTCTTTGACAATTTTTAGGGCCTTCCTCTGACACCGCCTGGTGTAGAGGTCCTGGATGGCAGGCAGCTTTGCCCCAGTGATGTACTGGGCCGTGCGCACTACCCTCTGAAGTGCCTTGCGGTTGGAGGCCGAGAAGTTGCCGTACCAGGCAGTGATGCAACCAGTCAGGACTCTCGATGTTGCAGCTGTAGAACCTTTTGAGGATCTGTGGACCCATGCCAAATCTTTTTAGTTTCCTGAGAGGGAATAGGCTTTGTCGTGCCCTCTTCACAACTATCTTGGTGTGTTTGGACCATTCTAGTTTGTTGTTGATGTGGACACCAAGGAATTTGAAGCTCTCAACCTGCTCCACTACACCCCCTTCGATGAGAATGGGGGCGTGCTCGGTGCTCCTTTTCCTGTAGTCCACAATCATCTCCTTAGTCTTGGTTACGTTGAGGGATAGGCTGTTATTCTGGCACCAACCGGCCAGGTCTCTAACCTCCACCCTATAGGCTGTCTCTTCGTTGTCGGTGATCAGGCCAACCCCTGTTGTGTCGTCAGCAAACTTAATGATGGTGTTGGAGTCGTGCATGGCCATGCAGTCGTGGGTGAACAAAGAGTACAGGATGGGACTGAGCACGCACCCCTGGGGAGCTCCAGTGTTGAGGATCAGCGTGGCAGATGTGTTGTTACCTACCCTTACCACCTGGGTGCAGCCCGTCAGGAAGTCCAGGATCCAGTTGCAGAGGGAGGTGTTTTGTCCCAGGTTCCTTAGCTTAGTGATGAGCTTTGAGGGTACTATGGTGTTGAACGCTGAGCTGTAGTCAATGAACAGCATTCTCACATAGGTGTTCCTTTTGTCCAGGTGGAAAAGGCCAGTGTAGAATGCAATAGAGATTGCATCATCTGTGTATCTGTTAGGGCGGTATGCAAATTGGAGTGGGTTTCTGGGATAATGGTGCTGATGTGAGCCATTACCAGCCTTTCAAAGCACTTCATGGCAATGGACGTGAGTGCTACGGGTCTGTAGTCATTTAGGCATATTCTTGGGCACAGGGACTATGGTGGTCTGCTTGAAGCATGTTGGTATTACAGACTCAATCAGGGACATGTTAAAAATTTCAGTGAAGACACCTGCCAGTTGGTCAGCACATCCCCGGAGCACACGTCCTGGTAATCTGTCTGGCCCCGCAGCCTTATGTATGTTCACCTCTTTAAAGGTCTTACTCATGTCGGCTACGGAGAGCGTGATCACGCAGTCATCCAGAACAGCTGATGCTCTCATGCATGCCTCAGTGTTGCTTGCCTCGAAGCGAGCATAGAAGTGATTTAGCTCGTCTGGTAGGCTCGTGTCACTGGGCAGCTTGCGGCTGTGCTTCCTTTTGTAGTCTGTAATAGTTTGCAAGTCCTTCCATATCCAACGAGCGTCGGAGTCGGTGTGGTATGATTCAATCTTAGCCCTGTATTGACACTTAGCCTGTTTGATGGTTCGTCGCAGGGCATAGCGGGATTTCTTGTAAGCTTCTGGGTTAGAGTCCCGCACATTGAAAGCGGCAGCTCTACCCTTTAGTTCAGTGCAAATTTTGCCTGTAATCCATGGTTTCTGGTTGGGGTATGTACGTACAGTCACTGTGGGGAAGACGTCCTCAATGCACTTATTGATAAAGCCAGTGACTGATGTGGTGTATTCCTCAATGTCATCGGAAGAATCCCGAACATGTTCCAGTCTGTGATAGTAAAACAGTCCTGTCGTTTAGCATCTGCTTCATCTGATCATTTTTTTATAGACCGAGTCACTGGTGCTTCCTGCTTTAATTTTTGCTTGTAAGCAGGAATCAGGAGGATAGAGTTGTGGTCGGATTTGCCAAATTGAGGGCGAGGGAGGGCTTTGCACGCATCTCTGTGTTGAGGTACAGGTGATCGATAATTTTCTTTCCTCTGGTTGCACATTTAACAAGTTGATAGAGAACTGATTTAAGTTTCCCTGCATTAAAGTCTCTGGCCACTCGGAGCGCCGCCTCTGGGTGAGTGGTTTCCTGTTTGCTTATTTCCTTATACAGCTGACTGAGTGCGGTCTTAGTGCCAGCATCTGTCTGTGGTGTTAAATAAACAGCCACGAAAAGTATATCTGAGAACTCTCTAGGCAAGTAGTGTGGCCTGCAGTTTATCACAATATACTCTACTTCAGGCGAGCAAAATCTAGAGACTTCCTTAGATTTTGTACACTAGCTGTTGTTTACAAATATGCACAGACTGCCCCCCCTCGTCTTACAAGTGTGCTGTTCTATCCTGCCGGTGCAGCGTGTATCCCGCTAGCTGAATATCCATGTCGTCATTCAGCCACGATTCTGTGAAGCATAGGATATTACAGTTTTTGATGTCCCGTTGGTAGGATATTCGTGATTGTACCTCGTCTAGTTAATTGTCCAATGATTGCTTGTTGGCGAGTAATATTGATGGTAACGGCAGCTTTCCTAGTTGTCTTCTGCGGGTCCGGACGAGGCAATCAGCTCTTCGTCCTCTGCATCGCTTCCTTTTGCGAATAATTGGGATGTCTGCCCTGGGGGGTGTTTGGATAATATCGTGTGAGTCCTGCTTGTTGTTGTTGTTGAATGTATCTTAGTCTAATCCGAGGTGAGTGATCGCTGTCCTGATATCTAGAAGCTAATTTCTTCCGTAAGATACAGTTGCTAAACGTTATGTACAAAATAATTTACAAATAACGCAAAAACCCCACATAATACCACAATTGGTTAGGAGAAGAGTAAAACGGCGGCCATCTCCTCCGGCGCCATTTCTTCATACCGCTACACTAGGATTTGATGTAGCCCAGCAGTAACACATTATTAAAATAATCAAAGGCTTGATGATTAGTTGCTTATTTGAAACAGGTGTGAATTAGTGTTGGGCAAGAACTAAAATGTGCATCTGATTGGTGTCCCCTTGCAATATACTGATCTAGACTATACTATCCAATCAGACAGAGATATTAGGACAGACAGAGAAGCTAGTCTGTTGAACGGAGTAATTAGGACAGACAGAGAAGCTAGTCTGTTGGACAGAGAAGCTAACCTGTTGGATAGAGTAATTAGGACAGACAGAGAAGCTAGCCTGTTGGATAGAGTAATTAGGACAGACAGAGAAGCTAGCCTGTTGGATAGAGTAATTAGGACAGACAGAGAAGCTAGCCTGTTGGATAGAGTAATTAGGACAGACAGAGAAGCTAGCCTGTTGGACGGAGAAAATAGTCTGTTGGATAGAGAAGCTAGCCTGTTGGACGGAGAAGCTAGCCTGTTGGGCAGAGAAGCTAGTCTGTTGGATAGAGTAATTAGGACAGACAGAGAAGCTAGCCTGTTGGATAGAGTAATTAGGACAGACAGAGAAGCTAGCCTGTTGGATAGAGTAATTAGGACAGACAGAGAAGCTAGCCTGTTGGACGGAGAAAATAGTCTGTTGGATAGAGAAGCTAGCCTGTTGGACGGAGAAGCTAGCCTGTTGGGCAGAGAAGCTAGCCTGTTGGACAGAGAAGCTAGCCTGTTGGACAGAGTAATCGAGACATACAGAGAAGCTAGCCTGTTGGACGGAGAAGCTAGCCTGTTGGGCGGAGAAGCTAGCCTGTTGGACAGAGAAGTTAGCCTGTTGGACAGAGTAATCGAGACATACAGAGAAGCTAGCCTGTTGGGTGGAGTAATTAGGAGAGACAGAGAAGCTAGCCTGTTGGACAGAGAAGCTAACCTGTTGGACGGAGAAGCTAGACTGTTGGACAGAGAAGCTAGCCTGTTGGACGGAGAAGCTAGCCTGTTGGACAGAGAAGCTAGCCTGTTGGACGGAGAAGCTAGCCTGTTGGACAGAGTAATTAGGACAGACAGAGAAGCTAGCCTGTTGGACGGAGTAATTAGGACAGACAGAGAAGCTAGCCTGTTGGACAGAGAAGCTAGCCTGTTGGACGGAGAAGCTAGCCTGTTGGACAGAGTAATCGAGACAGACAGAAGCAAGGCAAAGTGCAGGGCAGAGAGTCTACAAATGCATGTTATTAACAAACCCCCCTCCCATGCTGTCTCATACATGTAGGTGATGCTCCAGAGATGGGTTGAGCTGAGAGTCTAACCTGTTAGTTGGTCGTCACCAGCCGCTGGCGCGATGCGGATGTACGGAGTAGTGAGCTGAGTCACCAGTATGGCAGCTGAGAGGAGGTACAGTGTCCATGCAGAGAGAGAGGGAGAGCAGGAGGGGCGAGCGAGCGAGAAGGGAGAGAGATAGAGAGGCCAGACTGAAACTCAAAATAGCCATACAAGCAAAATCTCAGTCACCAGGCAACATTAATGCAGAAAGAAAAACACTCATTGTTACAGAAGATTCTGTATTTTCTTGCTCGATACTAAAAGAGCTGTATCTGACCTTAGACTCTCGACTAACGGGTCACACGTGACTATACATACATAACCGTTTCAGTCTATTTCACCTGATGCATGTTGTCGTTAGCTCTCTCAACCGTGTGTAGCTCTCTGACCATCTCTTTCAGGTCAACTCGATTGGAACTCGATGTACTCGGCGCACCTTATTAATCTAACGAGGGGATGAGGCTGAGAGAGTTACTATCTACTATCCGCTCAATAGGAAATCTATTGTAGGGGCTTCGCTGAGGTGTGTGTAGCCAATGTGTCTGTGTGTCCATGTGTGTAGCTTGTGTGTGGTTGGATAAGTCTGTGTGTGCACGTGTGCATTAGACCAATCCCCCCCCCCCCAGGCATTATCAATCCCTCTGCTGATCAATAGTGTTTAAGCTGCTTCGCCTTAATGTCTGGACCAGCAAGACAAGCAGAATAACAGTGTGTGTGTGTGTGTGTGGTGTGTGTGTGACAAGCTGAGTAACAACGTGTGTGTGTGTGTGTGTGTGTGTGGTGTGTGTGTGTGACGAGCTGAGTAACAACGTGTGTGTGTGTGTGTGTGTGTGTGTGTGTGTGTGTGTGTGTGTGTGTGTGTGTGTGTGTGTGTGTGTGTGTGTGTGTGTGTGATGAGCTGAATAACAGTGCTTGAAGGAAAAAAACAGTGTTCCTGAGACATGTGAAAACAGACGTGTGAAAAAAAACTCCCGTGTGAGGCCCGTGTGAGGTTGTGTGAGGCCCGTGTGAGGTTGTGCCACACTGTTTCTCAACACTGTATTTCAAGGCTACATAAAGACTGTTGTTCTAATTAGTTCATGTCGTTAGCTCTCAAAAGGTGTGCAGGTCATGTTACAATACTAAACATGACGTCGTGGACGTCCTCAGTGAACCGCTTGGATTCAGGGACGTGAACACCGCTTGGATTCAGGGGCGTGAACACCGCTTGGATTCAGGGACGTGAACACCGCTTGGATTCAGGGACGTGAACACGTGACTTGGATTCAGGGACGTGAACCGCTTGGATTCAGGGGCGTGAACACCACCTGGATTCAGGGACGTGAACACCACCTGGATTCAGGGACGTGAACACCGCTTGGATTCAGGGATGTGAACCGCTTGGATTCAGGGACGTGAACCGCTTGGATTCAGGGACGTGAACACCGCTTGGATTCAGGGAAGTGAACACCGCTTGGATTCAGGGACGTGGACACCGCTTGGATTCAGGGGCGTGAACACCGCTTGGATTCAGGGACGTGAACCGCTTGGATTCAGGGACGTGAACACCGCTTGGATTCAGGGACGTGAACACCGCTTGGATTCAGGGACGTGAACACCGCTTGGATTCAGGGACGTGAACCGCTTGGATTCAGGGACGTGAACACCGCCTGGATTCAGGGACGTGAACACCGCTTGGATTCAGGGACGTGAACCGCTTGGATTCAGGGACGTGAACCGCTTGGATTCAAGGACTTGAACACCGCTTGGATTCAGGGACGTGAACACCGCTTGGATTCAGGGACGTGAACACGTGACTTGGATTCAGGGACGTGAACCGCTTGGATTCAGGGACGTGAACCGCTTGGATTCAGGGGCGTGAACACCGCTTGGATTCAGGGGCGTAAACACCGCTTGGATTCAGGGACGTGAACCCCGCTTGGATTCAGGGACGTGAACACCGCTTGGATTCAGGGACGTGGACACCGCTTGGATTCAGGGGCGTGAACACCGCTTGGATTCAGGGGCGTGAACACCGCTTGGATTCAGGGACGTGAACCCCGCTTGGATTCAGGGACGTGAACACCGCTTGGATTCAGGGACGTGAACCGCTTGGATTCAGGGACTTGAACACCGCTTGGATTCAGGGACGTAAACACCGCTTGGATTCAGGGACGTGAACACTGCTTGGATTCAGGGACGTGAACACCGCTTGGATTCAGGGACGTGAACACGTGACTTGGTGTGGTCCTACCTTTGGTGGCGACTCGGACACAGTCAATCTTGGTCTCCTGTGTGACAAGACAGAAAGAAGATCAAAATAACAGTTAGCTATGTGTGTGTGTGTGTGTGTCTTTACCTGTGATGACTGAAAAGAGGTTCCTTGCGTTAACGTTCCCCAATAAGAACCCCCCCCCCCCAAAAAAAATGCCGCTCAACAAAAGGGAACTAACAAATAAGCCACTGAAAACCAAATAGAAACCGGTGGGGTTTTAAAACGATTTCTGAAAGGCATTCACAGAGGGGGGTTCTACTAAGTGGTGGCCATGCAACTCCAGTTGGGTCTTAAAATATCCCACCACGGACACCCACTGGGCTGGGCTTTCAAAACCCATTTAAAAAAAACACTGACTGGACTTGATATCAGACAAAACTAAAATGAATAAACCCACTAACTAAGAATAAGAAGTGGGTGGAGCAAACAGGAGAAACACCAGGTAAAGACTCCGTTCAACAACGTAAAGACCAGGAGAAACACCAGGTAAAGACTCCGTTCAACAACGTAAAGACCAGGAGAAACACCAGGTAAAGACTCCGTTCAACAACGTAAAGACCAGGAGAAACACCAGGTAAAGGCTCCGTTCAACAACGTAAAGACCAGGAGAAACACCAGGTAAAGACTCCGTTCAACAACGTAAAGACCAGGAGAAACACCAGGTAAAGGCTCCATCCAAACAACGTAAAGACCAGGAGAAATACCAGGTAAAGACTCCGTTCAACAACGTAAATGTCAGGATTTGGCCTGGGTTGTTCCGGGTTTTTGTCAGTAGATGTCCCCATTGTGCTTTTTGTCCCTGTGTTTTTCCCTTGATCCCCATTATTGTTTGCACCTGTGTCTCGTTTCCCCTGATTGTATTTAAACCCTTTGTTTCCCTCAGTTCTGTGCTCTGTGTTTGTATGTTAGCACCCTGCCCTAGTGTTCTGTGTGCTCTTGTCGATTCCGGGTGACGTTCTTGTGGTATTCTGTTTTTTGTTTTTGTTTATTTTTGGTGAGTTTCTTTTGAGTTCTTTTGTGTTTTACCTACCACCTTTTGGATTTGCCATTTTTGTATTTTAGGATTTTTTCTTTATTAAATACACCGTCTTAAGTACTGCTGTGTCTGCCTCATCTTCTGGGTTCTGCTGTCTATTCGTGGCTCAGTTGGTTAAGTGACTGTTTCTCACTCCGGAGACCCAGGTTCGAAACCGGGTCCTGACAGAAACACAGAGCCAAAATGAACCCAGAGGCAGCCAGTTCCCAGGACCTTTTTGCCACGCTGTCCCACCACCAGGAGACTGTCCAACGCCACGAAGCCGCCCTGGTTCAGCAAGAGGCCTTAATGGCTAGACATTCTCATCTTCTGTCGGAGATGCTGACTTCCATTAAGCAAATATCTGATCGACTTACCCCGGCAACAGTTCCGTCCCAGTACCTCAAGTTCACGTACCCATGGCAGTTAACCCCTGGCTGAACCTCGTCTTCCACCTCCCCAACGGTTCTCAGGTGATCCAAGTGCTTGTAAAGGGTTTCTCACTCAATGTTCTCTCTCCTTTGAGCTGCAACCCTCGTCGTTTCCCACCGACCGGTCTAAGATCGCATATATCATCACCCTGCTGTCGGAAAAAGCCCTGGCCTGGGCTACTGCTGTGTGGGATGCCCATAGTTCCTGCTGTGCCAGCTACTCTGCCTTTGCTGAGGAATTCAAACGAGTGTTTCAAGGCCCAAGCAGTGGTTCTGACTCAGCCAAACAGCTCCTGACTCTCCATCAAGGTTGGCGCAGCGTGACGGACTATGCCATCCAGTTCCGCACGGTGGCAGCAGCGAGTGGCTGGAACAACGAGGCGCTCACGGTGTGCTTTCTGAAAGGCCTTTCCGACACTATCCAAGATGAACTGGCCACTCGGGAACCACCAGACAATCTCGAGTCCCTGATCAAGTTGGCCTCACGCATTGACCAGCGTCTGAGAGAGAGAGAACTCAACCGTAGACCTCTAGCTCCTATCAGTCCCAGCTCCGAGTCCCCACCTTTATCATCACTGGCTCCACCGGAACCCATGCAGATTGGACGCATCTCCCAGGCTGAGAGAGACCGCCGGATGAGGAGCGACGCTGTCTATATTGCGGCAAACCGGGCCATTTCCGTTCCACGTGTCCCGGGCTCCAGGGAAACGCTCTGTCCCGTACAGACCGGGGGAACTGTAACGGGAAACATAACCTCCTCCCATCCGTCCAACTCCCGTCTGCTCATTCCAGTCACCCTCTCCTGGGACAACCACAAGCTTCACCTTCAAGCCTTGGTAGACTCTGGAGCCGCAGGTAACTTCATGGATGGTGTCTGGGCGAAGGAGAATGGCGTTCCCTCTGAACTTCTAAGTGACCCCATGAGGGTTACTACATTGGATGGAAGCCCTTTGGGATCTGGACTTGTCACTCATGTCACTACCTCCTTGAGACTTTCAGTTTCACAACACCAGGAATTGATGAACTTTCATTTGATCTCCTGTTCCGAGTTCCCTCTCGTCCTTGGATACCCCTGGCTTCACAGCCATAACCCTCACATCGACTGGTCTGTGGGCACTATCAAGCAGTGGGGTCCTACGTGCCAAGCTACTTGTATTTTCCAGAATTCCCGAGTTCTACTCCCGAGTCTTTAGAATCCATCGACCTGACCCGAGTTCCCGAGTGTTACCATGACCTCAAACTGGTGTTTAGCAAACAGAGGGCCACCATGCTACCACCCCATAGATCTTACGATTGCCCCATCGACCTGTTTCCGGGCACTTGCCCCCCAGGGGTCGGATCTTTTCCCTATCTCCACCCGAACGAGCTGCTATGGATACCTACATCAAGGACTCTCTGGAAGCAGGCCTCATGTCCATCAACCTCCCCGGCGGGAGCAGGGTTTTTCTTTGTGGCCAAGAAAGATGGTGGGTTACGTCCTTGCATCGACTACCGGGGACTCAATGACATAACCGTCCGTAACCGTTACCCGCTACCCCTTATGGCCACAGCCTTCGAGCTGCTCCAGGAAGCAGTTGTTTTCACTAAGCTTGACCTGCGGAACGCATACCATCTTGTGCGGATCAGACCTGGTGACGAGTGGAAGACCGCTTTCAACACGCCTACTGGTCACTATGAATACTTGGTGATGCCCTTCGGCCTGACCAACGCCCCAGCGGTGTTCCAAGCGCTCATAAACGATGTGCTTAGGGATATGCTTAACATATTTGTGTTTGTTTACTTGGATGACATCCTCATCTTTTCGAGCTCCCTTCAAGAACACACTAAGCATGTCAGACAAGTACTCAAACGCCTCCTGGACAGCCATCTGTACGTTAAGCCGGAAAAATGTGAATTCCATTCATCCCGAGTACAATTCCTGGGATTTGTAGTGGAACCCGGTCGAATCCAAATGGACCCTAGGAAGGTAGGGGCGGTAGCGGATTGGCCCACCCCAAATCCGTTAAGGATGTTCAGCGTTTCCTGGGCTTCACAAACTTTACCGCAAGTTCATCAAGAACTTCAGTTTGGTGGCAGCTCCTCTCTCAGCTTTAACCAAAGGTGGCAATGCAAGGTTTTTTTGGGGAAGAGAAGCTGAGACGGCCTTCCAAGGACTCAAGCAGCGCATCCTCTCTGCTCCCATCCTGATACTACCGACTACGGATGAACCATTTGTGGTGGAGGTAGACGCATCAGAGGTTGGTGTTGGAGCTGTCCTGTCTCAGAGGGGTGAAGACAAGAAGCTTCATCCGTGCGCTTTCTTCTCACACCGGCTTACCCCGACTGAGAGGAACTACGATGTGGGGGATCGTGAACTCCTAGCGGTTAAGATGGCATTGAAGGAATGGAGACACTGGCTCGAGGGGCTTCTCACCCGTTTCAAGTGCTTACGGACCACAAAAATCTGGAGCATATCCAGCAGGCGAAGCGATTGAACTCTAGACAAGCTAGATGGTCTCTTTTCTTCAATCGATTCCAGTTTATCCTCACCTATCGGCCGGGTCGAAGAATCTCAAACCGGATGCCCTGTCCCGAGTCTACGCTCCTGCCATTCGAGATGACACGGACATGCCTGTCCTTCCTGCTGCTAAGATTGTGGCTCCGATCTCGTGGCAAGTTGAGGATACCGTGAGACGTGCTCAAGCTAGCGAACCGGACCCTAAAGGAGGCCCTGCCAATCGGTTGTTTGTCCCCAAGGCAGTGAGGACTCAGGTCCTTCTGTGGGGCACTCCTCTCGCCTCACCTGTCATCCGGGCGTAGGTCGCACCTTGGAGTTCATCCAGCGTAAGTTCTGGTGGCCTACCATAAGAGAAGACGTTGCCACTTTCGTCAATGCCTGCCCCGTGTGCTGCCAGGGCAAATCTTCTCACCTCCGCCCTCAAGGACTCCTTCATCCTTTACCTGTTCCCCACAGACCCTGGTCCCATATCTCATTGGACTTTATTACTGGACTTCCTCCATCCCATGGCAATACTACTATCCTAGTCATAATCGACAGGTTTTCAAAGGCGGCCAGGTTCGTCCCTCTGACTAAGTTACCTTCTGCCAAGGAAACGGCTGAGTTGGTAATTAATCATGTGTTCCGAGTCTTCGGCATTCCTCAAGATGTGGTTTCTGACAGAGGTCCCCAGTTCGCCTCAAGGTTTTGGAAGGCCTTCTGCCAACTCATGGGGGCTTCTGCCAGTCTATCTTCAGGGTATCATCCGGAGTCCAACGGCCAAACAGAGAGGATGAATCAAGAGCTGGAAACCACCCTCCGATGTATGACTCGTGACAACCCGTCCACATGGTCATCCTTTATTGTTTGGGCCGAATACGCGCACAACACCTTGCGCTCCTCCTCCACTGGTATGTCCCCGCACGAGTGTCAGTTTGGCTATGCTCCTCCATTGTTCCCGGACCAGGAGGCAGAAGTCAGAGTGCCTTCAGCCTTGAGGTTCGTCAGACGCTGTCGGCTTATGTGGAGGAAGACCCGTCTTAATCTGATGCGTTCCTCACAGAGGTATCAACAACAAGCCAACAGACGTCGCCGTCCCGGGCCTACCCTGCGCCCGGCCAGAGAGTCTGGCTTTCCACAAGAGACTTACCTCTACGGGTGGAGTCTCGCAAGCTGTCCCAAAAATACATCGGTCCCTTCAAGGTTGCCAGGAGAGTTAACCCAGTTTCTTATCGCCTTACACTTACCCAGATCCCTTAAGATTAATCCCACATTTCATGTGTCATTGTTAAAACCTGTTGTTTTTTCTCCCCTTGTCCCGGCAGACAGACCTCCCCCTCCGCCTCGTGTCATTGGAGGCCAGCCGGCTTATACCGTCCACCGGATACTGGATTCCCGCCGGGTGCAGCGGTCCTGGCAGTATCTGGTGGACTGGGAAGGCTACGGTCCTGAGGAGCGCTCCTGGGTTCCTGCCAAAGACATCCTGGACCCTGACCTCATTCGTCAGTTCAGGGTCCTCCACCCTGAGAGAGCTGGTAGGAACGTCAGGAGCCGTTCCTAGGGGGGGGGATTCTGTCAGGATTTGGCCTGGGTTGTTCCGGGTTTTTGTCAGTAGATGTCCCCATTGTGCTTTTTGTCCCTGTGTTTTTCCCTTGATCCCCATTATTGTTTGCACCTGTGTCTCGTTTCCCCTGATTGTATTTAAACCCTTTGTTTCCCTCAGTTCTGTGCTCTGTGTTTGTATGTTAGCACCCTGCCCTAGTGTTCTGTGTGCTCTTGTCGATTCCGGGTGACGTTCTTGTGGTATTCTGTTTTTTGTTTTTGTTTATTTTTGGTGAGTTTCTTTTTTGAGTTCTTTTGTGTTTTACCTACCACCTTTTGGATTTGCCATTTTTGTATTTTAGGATTTTTCTTTATTAA